>NC_064768.1:41455649-41566205 GCF_011397635.1 Epinephelus fuscoguttatus | reverse complement strand
AGTTTAGCTTTGATGTGCAGCAGAATGTTAAAACCCTGAATAAGTGTTTTATGTACAGTATATTACTGTAAGATTATAAATGTTGTAAGTGTTTCATTCTTAACTGCATTTTTTGTTCTGAGTAAAACTTGTGTTGTTTTAGTTTCAGTGCAGCTGTTGAGTCAGATCAGTTCCTCTCCAGCTGAGGGAGGTTTTTGTACGACGTTGTATCACTGTGTGAACGGGTAGCTGTAACTCTGCTGACAGTAGTAAACTCCTGAATCTTCAGCCTGAACTCCTCTGATGGTCAGAGTGAAGTCAGTTGCAGATCCACTTCCACTAAAGCGATCTGAAACTCCAGACTGACGGCCTGTAGCTAGATAAATCAGGAGTTTGGGAGCTTCTCCAGGTTTCTGAAGGTACCACTGGAGCCATTTCTTGCCACTTCCTTCAACACCTGAACTGGCTGAACACGTGATGGAGACAGTTTGTCCTGGAGCAACAGACTGAGATCCAGGAGACTGAGTCAGGATGATTTCTCCTGATGAATCTGCAAAGATGACAAAGAGGAGAAGGGTTATTGAGACAGATCCAGCTTGGAGAAAGATGATCAACATCCAAACAGAAGAGTGTCATTTCTTTAACATGGAGAATAGATGGAAGAAGGTAAATGCTGCTTGTTTCAGTGTTTCTCCATCAGAGCAGAACATCATTGTGGTGAACCTGGTTGCATCCTGAAGCAAAGTTTTCAGACAGAAGAGAGTCTCACCCTGAACAAGGAGCCCCAGGGTGGCCAGCAGTAGAATCAGTGACATCATCATCATTGTGCTGCCGGCGTGTCAGTGGCTGTGAAAGGCCTGGACAGCCACTGATCAACACTGGCCTCTTAACGGCTGGGAGCAGAGAGGCAGGACACATATGCAAACACACAGAGTCAGTCAACTGGAGCTGTCCTCAACACATCAGGCTGTTTCCTCCTCACTGCTGGGCCAGCTGACTGTTTACATCATCCTCATGGAGATTAACACAAACTCAGGTGGTTGTATTGTAATTAAGCCTTTAAATTAAACAAATCTTCGTTACAGTTTCTTATCTATATAAATGTCCTCTCAGAATAAAACTTCATTTCATAAGAAATATTTGGCCAAGAAGGCAACATGAAAACAGCATCAGGTCACTAAATAAAACACAACATACATCGGCCAAGACAACTCACATGCTCCACTAAAAATCCAACACAATCAGTTCAGGTGTATTCACAGGTAATTGTAATTATCATATGTTTTCTGTCTCAGTGGGTTTATGGCTCAGACCTGTAGAGTAAAGTTAGTAACAGCAATACTGTGAATGTTGCAGTGAATGTAGAGTTTAAGCTACAGTTTATCAGTGAATTTATGCTACAGCTCTTCAAGAATCAAAAACATTTTCACTTTCTCTGACTTCATTCATTTGGAGGACATCAGTAACAGAAAAAGGCATCAGATCTACAATGACAACATTACACATCCAGGAGGATTTGACGAGAAACTTTCTTATTTATGTGTCGGCAGGCACAAGTTTGTGTTGTTATTAATAATTTATTTCTTTCATCAAATATTGCAATATAAAGCAGTCACAAATTGTACACGTTGTCACCTGCTTACTGCACACACTACTACACACGTTATGCACGTTATACACGATCAAAAACTTATTTCAATCCACGCTTATGCAGATTCCTCTACATCCTAGCTGCACACATGGTTGTCCTTACTGCGCACGTGCGGCAAGTTGCCCTAAAGCCCAATTAACTGTCATAAAGCAACAAAACAGTATACTTCACTGCATTTAGCATCAGAACACAAAAATTGCAAACCTTTAACTTATAAATCTTAAAACATACATAACCTGTCCATATACTGTTGTTAAACTGTTGCATGAACTTAAATATAGGCAGAACATATTGCATATACTGGACAACAGAAACATTTCATCAAATATTACTTTGTGCCTAAGGGGCTCTCACAACGTCCCTACGTCGTCCCGGTAAATGGTCGCGCAACGATTACGTCACATCCAGAGCCCATAACTTTACAGGAACCTTCCTCGTACTCCACTCTCTCAGTGGAGACACAGCGGTTGAGAGAGCCGAACGAGAGGACGTTCCTGTAGTAGTTCCTGCCCCCCAAATAGTACCAGGAACTTCTTCAGTGGAAACGGGCCTATAAGCAAGCCAACCCTCCACGCAGCATGCTGGTTAGATATCAGTTAGAACCAGAGTGACTGGCCCAGAGTGCATACAAAACAACACTTATGCACAAACAGGGTACAACATAAAAGATATTTCACATTGGACAAGCCATACATAGAACAGGACATAGGGACCAAATAACCATCTGATATTAACAAGGTGGCAGCAGCTGACAGAATTTTCAGTGCTGACAAATTTGGTTACTAATTAGCCACTGTTTTAAATGAGATTTAAATATCACATATGTCCCGACATCCCTAATATGTGTTGGGATGTTGTTCCACTCTTGGGAGGCTTTAACAGAAAACGCTGACTGACTAAAGGAGCTTTTCTTTAGTGGAACAACACAGTCCCCTCTTGAAACCCCCCTTGTGATTTGATTTGTATTTGTTCTAATCTTGATCTAAAAGATCGAAGAGGAGGAGGAGCTAAGCCATGTATAATTTTGAACACAAGACATATATTTACATACTTAATCATGTTTTCCCAATTCAGAAGGCCATATTTCTTTAGGATTGTACAGTGGTGGTGGTGTTTTGGCTTTTTATCTAAGATTTTTATCGTCTGTTTATACAATAACTGCAGTGGCTTGAGTGTAGTGTAATTAGCTTGCGACCAGCTTGTTAGACAGTAATTCATGTGAGAAAGGATCATTGAGTGCATGTACAGCTTGGCTGCTTCAGTTGACATAGAATTGCGTATGAACCTGAAATTTACAAGACTTGCTTTGACCCGTTGACATACTTTTTTAACCTGTGCCCTGAAATTAAGATTGGAATCTAAAAAGATGCCAAGGTACTTGAATTCTTTTACCATCTGCAGTCGCTCTCCAGATATACAAGTATCCGGATCTACACAAGTGTCATTATTATTTGTAGAGTACATGCCTACTGTTTTTGAAACATTTAATTGGAGACAGCACTGACTAAGCCATGTTGTAATTTCCACCATTATCTTTGTGAGCTTGGTCGCAACTTCTGCTTTCGTGGTGCCATGTACATATACCACTGTATCATTGGCATACATCTGTACATGAGCATCAGAACACATAGATGGCAGGTCATTTATATATATACAAAACAAAAGAGGATCCAGTATGGATCCCTGTGGGACACCAGTGGACAGACATAAGGCATTTGATTGATGATTATTAATTCGTACTGTTTGCGAGCGGTTTAAAAGATAGGATTCCACCCATTTCAGGGAGTTAGCTGAGAAATTGATGACAGATAACTTGGAGAGGAGAACTCTGTGGTTAACGGTGTCAAAGGCTTTCTTGAGATCCAGAAATACAGCACCAACAAATGGACTGGGGATCCCCAGCTTTGAAAATTGATGTAACAATTGCAGATTTCCAGACATTTGGAAATTCTCCCTGAGATATTGACAGATTAATGATTTCAGTGATGGGCTTAGCTAATGATAAATGAGACATTTTCAGCATATTTGTGTCCATTCCAAACACATCTTTCGCTTTTGATGGTTTGAGAGATCTGATTATGCTTATGACCTTTGATTCATTGGCACGTCTAATGCTGAAGGCTTGTTCTGTCATGTTTGTTAAACAGACAGCAGTATTAATATGCCTAGCAGGAAAGCTTTGTGTAATGGTTGCTACAAAATCAACAAAATATTGATTAAGAGCACCTGCTATTTCGACTGGGTCCTTTGTCAGATTACCATCCAGGTTAAGTTCAATCGATTTGTCTGTATTGTGGTGTTGCCCAGTAAGATTTTTTAATTGATTCCATATTATTTTAGAGTTACCCCTAGCCTCAGCAATTACAGAAATTTGCCTTAGCCTTTCTCAGTTCCTGTATTACTTTATTCCTGAAGCTATTAAAGTTGGTGGTGGGAAAGTGTTGTCCTGAATGCAATTTTCAAAGCAGTATCCCGTTCTTTCATCATTTCTAGGATATCTGCATTCATCCACGGAAGCCTGTTCTTTTTATTTCTACATTTAAACTTTCGAGTGAAGTCAGTGATTATGCTCTGTAATTTGTTCCATAGTATTTGACTATCCTCGTTTGCATTTTTACCTAATAGCAGGCCGCTCCAATTAAAATGTTCTATGGTGTTCTTGAAGGGCCCCTCTTCACTTTTTGGAATTCTATAGATCTCCTGTCCTTTTTTGTGGTATTAAACCTCTTCTTAGTTAATTTTCTGGCCACCACAATTAAATTGTGGTCAGATAACCCAGTTATCGTATTAAAATGGGGCGGCAGTAGTTCAGTCCATAGAGACTTGGGTTGGGAACCGGAGGGTCGCCTATTCCAGTCCCCGTCCGGACCAAATTATGGAGCGTGGACTGATGGCTGGAGAGGTGCCAGTTCACCCCCTGGGCACTGCCGAGGTGCCCTTGAGCAAGGCACCGAACCCCCCAACCGCTCGGGACGCCTCACCAAGGGCAGCCCCCTCTGACATCTCTCCACTTTGTGCATGTATAGGTCCTGTTTGTGCATGTGTGTGTCTTTCGGACCTGTGTGTAATTGACAAGCAAGAGTGAAAACATTGAATTTCCCCTCAGGGGGATTAATAAAGTAAATAAACTTGAACTTAAACTTAACTTAAAAGACTTTGAGATTCGGTCGGGTCTATTACTGAACACCAGATCAATCTGAGTTTTTGTGGACTTACAAAGAACCTCCTCCCCTGGACCTTTTAAATGTTCAGTAAAGTTCACACTAATTTCAGGAAGTATCACCTTTTAACAAAACTCCCTGTTTGACAAATTCATGGAATCACTGGTTAATGTCCTGAGAGACTTTATTAATGTCAGTGTTGTACTGAGCTCAGCCTAGTCTGGGGTTACAAAAGGTCATAGTAAATACCTGCTGCTACAGAATGTATGTGTACTTACATTAACTAATTAATCTTTAAGATTCATAAAGATTTAAAAACATTTCTGAGAGATCTCAGGTGGTTTCTGCTGATAATGACTAAGATATTCATCATTATGCAGATGATACTGTACTCTTCTTTACAGCTGCTTCTTAACAAATACTGCGTGATATTTAAGAGTCATCTGAACTTCTTTAAGGTCATTTCAAATTAAGCAGAATTGTAAGGCTGCTTCTGTTTTTGACTCACACTATCAGATTGTAATCTCACATTTTAAGAGGATGGAAAAATTTTCTTTCAAATAATGTTTTAAATTTGACAAGTTTCAATAGTTTTATATGTGCCTCTCTTTGTAGGTTGAACATTTTACTCGCAGACAGTCATGTAAATGTGGACAGCTTTTGTTTAGAGTTAACAGTTTGTCTTTTACCAACAGATAAGAGCTAACAGTCTGCAGGCGTCACATCTGTCCGAACCTGGAAATATGGTTTCAGAACGATTATAACACAGATTTTTTTTAATTAATCAAAACTTGTCTTTGTGTAAAACTAAAGAAAAGTATTGTTGTGTGTGTGTGTGTGTGTGTGTGTGTGTGTCCTCAGTGAAGTGTATCAGTCTCTGCAGTAGCTTCCAGCTGCAGCAGTCACTTCAGTTTCTGTTCAGTCTGACTGAGGGAGTTTTTGTACAATGCTTTTTCACTGTGTGAACACTTGCTGACTGTTGATGAAATGAAAACTCTGACAGTAGTAAACTGCTGCATCTTCAGCCTGAACTCCACTGATGGTCAGAGTGAAGTCAGAGTTTGATCCACTGCCTGAAAAACGACCTGGAATCCCTGACATCCTCTCATTGGTGTTGCTAATCATCAGTTTAGGAGTTTCTCCATGTTTCTGTTGATACCAGTTTAAACAGTAAGCACTTCTACAACCCCAAACCTGCTGACTGGTCCTACAGCTGATGGTGACGGAGCCTCCCAGAGCAGAGCTCACTGCTCCAGGCTGAGTCACTGTGACCTGACCTCTGGACTCTGAGGATACAGAGACAAAAACATAAAGCAGCGTCATGATTTTGTGGTCTTCATTTCAGAGGGACGGATGTTGATAGAGGAGAGGAGTTTGATTCTCTGGACTTTACCTGTGAAGCAGCAGCAGAGGAGAGTCCAGATGAGGACGGAGGTCAAAGTCATGTTTTTGATGAAGAGGAGGATTTCTGTGGCTTCTGTTGTCATGAAGGACAGCTGTCAGTCATCCAGTGTTCAACTCTCAGGACTATAAACTCTCCCAGAGCACTGGAGCATGGTGCTGCTGATGCAAAGTGGCTCTCTATGGAAATGCTCTGACTGACTCCAACAGGGACTTGGATTACTCTGATGATGCTGTTTATCAATGGATCAATACATTTATCAGAGGATTGATCAGGAATGTGTCACTCATCATTTACATGTGGATTTGCTTTGATGACTGCAGAAAGATTTTCTTTCACAACGTCTTCTGTCTGGTTTCATTTAATGTGAGAGTGATCAATTTTACTTTCAGACAAATTTAACAATAAAGATGTAAAAATGTGATTAATTCTGAAACACTGTGACACTGTTTGATAACTATAATGTTAAATAGTAAATTCTTTTCAAAAGAGGAAGTGTTGGTGTTGAGTTTGTTGTCTTCAAAGTCAGAGAGCCGTGTCTCTGTACAGTCAGAGGTTTTTGTACGACGGCTCAATCAGTTTGTATCACTGTGGTACACGTTCGGTGGAGGAACCAGACTGGATGTTGGAAGTAAGTTTCTGCACAAATATTAAATCACTTAAGGTTTTAATTTCAGTGTCTGAATATTTGTAGTAGATATAAGTTTCCATTGGACTGATCTAAATCACTCTCATTGTTCATTTCTCCTCTTTAACCTTGAAGTTGAACTCAAAGCACTTTTACTGAACTTCTCTTTAAACATTCAGTTGAATTTGTGAAATGTGAACAACTTAAACTGTAGGAAAGATTAAAGAACAACACTCGCACTTTATACATGTTTTAAATTCAGCCTTTAAAACTGTTTTGAAGTTGAGTTGAAATGATTTCAAACCCTGAGAATGAAGCAGAAATGCTGCCAAATCTCTGATCTTGTAAAATGGCTCAAATTGTCTTTTAACCTCAGTTTGAAATAATGTTGACTCTTCTCTGATGCTATTTGTATTTTTCAATCTGTCTGATGAACAATTTCAATTTGGTGGTGAGTTATTTTTGGCTGATAATGTCCTTTAACAGTGGATCTGATTGACTTTTGTCCTGTTGAGAGTTTGGACTGTAAATATGTTTGTATAAATGTACCAGGACTTTGAACTAAAGAATATATGAGTGAAAATATATTCAGTGTTGATACTGAAGCTGTGATTCTTTTATTTCCAGTGTAGTTTGATATCTCTCAGGTCATATGAGGACTCTTTCTGTGCTGATATGCATGACAGGTTTCTGAAAGGGAAGTGAAACAATGTGTGAGTGAGTGAGTGAGTGAGTGACTGGTGGAGCAGAAAAAGCATCTGACAGAAACTCCTTCAAGGAGAAAATCCGCTCTCACACAGTAAAGGTGTCCAAGTGTCTGGTGTTTCTTTCACAGCTGTGTGGCCCCTGTCCTCTAAGCTGATTGGTGTCTCCTAGGTGATGTCCGTCCCACCCTGACGGTGCTGCCCCCCTCCAGAGAGGAGCTGCAGCAGGGCAAGGCCACGCTCATGTGCCTGGCCAACAAGGGCTTCCCCTCAGACTGGAGTCTGGCCTGGAAGGTGGACGGCAGCAGCAGCAGCAGCAGCAGCAGCAGCTGGGAGGAGAGCAGGAGCCCCGGGGTGCTGGAGAAGGACGGCCACTACAGCTGGAGCAGCACCCTGAGGCTCCCTGCAGACCAGTGGGGGAAGGTGGGCTCTGTGACCTGTGAGGCCACCCAGGGCTCCCAGACTCCGCTCTCAGAGACACTGAGGAGAGACCAGTGTTCCCAGTCCTGACCTGACTCACTGGGACTCTGCTACTGGTTTTACTCTGCTACTGCTCTCACTCTGCACTCTGGAACTATCTCTGTCTTTCATTTCACATCTTTCAATAGCAATATTTACCAGCTTGTTGCAATGTTTCAATATTATTTCACTGTTTCCACATAATAAAGACGTGTTCATCAAATCACTTGTTTTCATCTTTATTATGATCAAAGTGTCTGAATGATTTTCTCTTCATAGTAACAGTAACTTTATTAAATCCAGAGGAAAAATAAGCTGATAAAGATCCTGTAAGTTCTCTGTGATGAATTCAGAAAGAAAGTTTCAGAATATATGATATAGATCTATTTTTACTGAACATTTTAAGAGTTCATAAACTCAGACAAAACTCCTCATTATTGTTTGATTAGTACAAACAGTAATGGTAGTAGTATAAGTCCATCATCTGTTGTCACAATGGATATGAATGCCTTCATGACTGTAAAACTTATTCTGCTATAGTCATTACAGATTCGTCTGTAATAATAAACCTTTAGGGGCGGCACGGTGGTATGGTGGTTAGCACTGTCGCCTCACAGTGGGAGCCCTTCTGTGCGGAGTTTGCATGTTCTCCCCGTGTCAGTGTGGGTTCTCTCCGGGCACTCCAGCTTCCTCCCACAGTCCAAAGACATGCAGATTGGGGACTAGGTTAATTGGTGACTCTAAATAAGTCCAGTGTGGTAAAGAACATGAATGGTTGTTTGTCTGTAAGTTAATTGGCTGTCAGGGCTGTACCCTGTGCCCGATGTCAGCTGACAGCCCCGCGAGAAGATGAATGAATAAACCTTTGGAACAAAACCCATGGTAGGAACATTTCAATGACAAATCATCCAATCAGCTCTCATTACTGAAGTGTCTTTATAGTAAGGACTGTAATATTGTAATTACTTCAGGTGTCTCCAAAGAACATGCATTATTATTTGAATTAATCTGTAAAAGTCAGAAAAGTGTTTGTTAAATCTGAAATAAATAGCAGTATATCGTCTTCATAGAGAGAAATAAAATGAGTTTGATCTACAAATTTAAACTGGGAAATATTTACATCCTGTTTCTGCTGAAAAACCACAAAGAGAAATAAAGAGATGACAAAAGGACAGAATTCAAATGTGACTGATTTACATACTCCATAAATTGTTTTTGGATTTAATTATAAAATACATGTTTTTACTGGAATACAAAACACAGAAAATGGCTGAATTATCTTATAGCCATAACTAGTAATTAAACAACATGAAACAACTTATTAAGATTAAATATTGTAATTTATTTAAATAATAAATTTGTTCACGATCCAGTGGAAATTGTAAGATTTAAAATAAATACTATTTACAGTTTTAGTGTTCATGTGCTATCATACTCTATGGATTAAACTTATTAAAGGATTGAAATCATTATTCAACAGAGTTTAGCTTTGATGTGCAGCAGAATGTTAAAACCCTGATTAAATAAAATATACATAGTGTTTTATGTACATTATATTAAGATTACAAATGTTCTAATTGGATTTTTCTAAACTTTTTGTTCTGAGTAAAACTTGTGTTGTTTTAGTTTCAGTGCAGCTGTTGAGTCAGATCAGTTCCTCTCCAGCTGAGGGAGGTTTTTGTACGACGTTGTATCACTGTGTGAACGGTGTGCTGTAACCCTGCTGACAGTAGTAAACTCCTGAATCTTCAGCCTGAACTCCTCTGATGGTCAGAGTGAAGTCAGTCCTAGATCCACTTCCACTTAAACGATCTGAAACTCCAGACTGACGATTTGTAGCTTGATAAATCATGAGTTTAGGAGTTTCTCCAGGTTTCTGAAGGTACCAGTGGAGGTAGTCACTTACACTAGAACTGGTTTTACACCTGATGGAGACAGTTTGTCCTGGAGCAACAGACTGAGATCCAGGAGACTGAGTCAGGATGATTTCTCCTGATGAATCTGAAAACATGACAAAGAGGAGAAGGGTTATTGAGACAGATCCAGCTTGGAGAAAGATGATCAACATCCAGACAGAAGAGTCTCATTTCTTTAACATGGAGAATAGATGGAAGAAGGTAAATGCTGCTTGTTTCAGTGTTTCTCCATCAGAGCAGAACATCATTGTGGTGAACCTGGTTGCATCCTGAAGCAAAGTTTTCAGACAGAAGAGAGTCTCACCCTGAACAAGGAGCCCCAGGGTGGCCAGCAGTAGAATCAGTGACATCATCATTGTGCTGCCAGCGTGTCAGTGGCTGTGAAAGGCCTGGACAGCCACTGATCAACACTGGCCTCTTAACGGCTGGGAGCGGAGAGGCAGGACACATATGCAAACACACAGAGTCAGTCAACTGGAGCTGTCCTCAACATATCAGGCTGTTTCCTCCTCACTGCTGAGACAGCTGACTGTTTACATCATCCTCATGGAGATTAACACAAACTCAGGTGGTTGTAGAATAATTGTCAAGTAATATTTTAGGTAAATTATTGCTGGTTAAAACACATTCAGATGGCTTCAGAAGTAGTTAGTAATCATATTAATTAATATGATTTAATTTACATTAAATCCAAAATAGGTCTTCACCCTTTAAAAGTGGAAAATGATGTCACTGTTTTAACTTTGTCTCATAAAATACACTATCAATGTGGAACTCTGATTAATAATTAAATTAATCACGACAACCAAAGTTACCAAAGTTAGTCAAAGGAAACTTGTAGAGCCCTCCATTGTTGTCCTTATGGATTTAGCTGCTCACTGTTTACTTGCTTTAATGCTCCTTTGTTATGTGGTAAGTTAGCTGGCAGGCTTTTTTTGCTGCTAAATGTGTTTCCCAGGAATCTTCAGGCAGGCCCTCACTTCTCTTCTGCTGTGAACAAAGAGCAATATATATATATATATATATTTTAATTTTATTTAACAGGGACCATGTGTTATAAACATTAATCTCGAATCACAAGAAGCAATGCATAACACCAGATTTAGCTGACAGCTAGTTTCCATCTGCGGTCCCCACATAAAATAACAAAAAACAAAACAACAAAAAAAAACAACAACAAGTCATATCCCACCAACTAAAGTGATCATGGCATATAAACCTCCATTTATACACATATAAATACCCACACACACAAACACACATGCACATATATACATATATACGCATACATGCATACATGCATACATTCACACACACACACACACGCACACACACGCACACACACACAATTGACAAAGCAGCATAAATTGGGAGGATACCCCCCCACTAAATGATTCATACCCTCCTCCCATGACCCACTAAAGTGCTGTATCTATCCCGCCAACCACCCCACTCGTCCCAAACACCCCTCCCCCCACTAGCCCCACACAGTTATAAACTCGGATCACAAATGAGAATGTTATGATGCATCCAGAGCAGTGCTGGCACATTTGCTTACTCAGAATGTATTTTTTTTTTAAGTTTCTTGAAAAGTCCTTAATGCTAACACAGATTTTCAGGTCTGTGGGGAGCTTGTTCCATTCTCCTATTGCCTTATAGGAGAAGGATGATTGGGCAAAAGCCGTTTTACATTTAGGGATACTGCACTGTCCCCTTGAGCTTGAGCTTGTGGCTCTGTTTGACTGCTCCGAAGTGAGCTGAATGAATTTTTTAAGTGGGGGAGGTCCAGTACCATCGACAAATTTAAAAACCAGCCGTAGATCGGAATACATCACGAAGTTCTCAAAGTTCATCATGTTATGTTTAGCGAGTATGTTACAGTGATGATACATTCGCGTTTTCTTTTCAAATGTTTTCAGCGCTTGCTTTTAGAGTGATACAAGTGGCATAAGAGTTGTACGATTTGTTTGGGACCAGCAAGTTATACAATATGAGAAGTAGGACAAAATCATAGCATGCAGAAAGGTCTTAGCTGCCTCGTCTGTGAGAGAGTTTCTTATATATCTAAAAGTAACTAGGTTATATTTCAAGGTGTGGCTCATCCTTTTTATGTGTTTTTTAAAACTGAGAGTTGGATCTAATGTTAAGCCCAGATACTTGAACTCATCAACAGTTTTCATTTTCTCTCCAAACACAGTTACATCTAGAGGAACCTGCCCTGCCCTACCTTTTTGTTTGTTCATAAAAAACATGGTAGCTATTTTCCCTACGTTAAGGGTGAGACATGAGTCCTGGAGCCACTTTGCCACTTTCTCCATGACAAGAGATAATTTATCTGCCACTTGTGCAGCATCCTTCCCATGTGTGTAAATGACTGTGTCATCTGCATACATCCCGATGTTCACATCATCACATACTGATGGAAGATCATTAATATATAAACTAAAGAGTAATGGGCCTAAGACTAAACCCTGTGGAATTCCCATGGTACACGCTCTTGATGGTGACATTACATTATTTACCCGCACACACTGAGTACGACCTGACAGATATGACTTGAACCAGTTATGGACAGTTTATATTTGGACAGCTTTGACAGAAGTATAGAATGATTAACTGTGTCAAAAGCCTTTTGCAAGTCCAAAAACACTGCTCCTACAACTCCTCCTTTGTCTAGATTGAATTTAATGTTATCAATGAAGTAGCAGCACGCTGTTTCTGTTGAATGATTAGCTCTGAAGCCGTACTGCATAGGATGCAGCAGTGCCTCAGAGTCCAGATGTGCAACCAGCTGTTCAGCAACAATTTTTTCAACTGTTTTAGAAATGACAGGTAGTATACTGATTGGTCTGTAATTATTTATGTCATGTTTATCTCCAGATTTGAATATTGGAGTTACAATGGCATGTTTGAGGGCACTAGGAAAGGTGCACTCCAAAACTGACTGATTTATAATCCGTGCTCTGGAGCTGGTCAGGGAGGAGAGAATTTTAATTACCTTTGCCTCAGTGGTGGGTTTAAGATTCAGTGTTGCTTCATCAGAGACTGTAATTTGGTGAATATGAGTTTGTTTGAAATTTTGACCCAGCTGTAGTACCGAGCTGATAAAATGGTCATTAAAACTGTTTGCTATTAGAAAGCTGTCATCTTGAAGTGTACCATTTAATTTAAGTTGTGTGACTTCTCTTTTTGAGTCATGTCGCCCCGAGAGTTTATCGACGTTTTTCCATAGTGTTTTACTTTTACCCTTTGCCTCCTTAATCATTTCAAGAATAAAATTTGCTTTGGTTTTCCTAAGTTGCTGTATGACCTTATTCCTAAGCCCTTTATAGATCAAACGATCTGTATTTAGACCTGTTTTTAGGGATTTTTTCAGGGCGGCGTCCCTTTTCTTCATCAATTGCCATATTGAATCATTAAACCATGGTAAACTCTGTTTTGCCCTGTGTTTATGTGCGACTGTTTTTGTATACTGTGTTATAATTTTTTTAATCACTGACAGCATAGTATCACAGGTCTGTTCACAATTTATACCTGCGGTTGTATCATTCCAGTTTGTTTGCCTTATTTCTTTTTCAAAATTCTCTCTATCTTTCTTCGGTATAAGTGATATGTACCTTTCCCCTTCCCTGCTGTTCTTGTTTCTTAATCTCATTTTAGATAATTTTCTAATCACCAAAGTGAGATTGTGGTCTGATATACCAGTGATCAAATTGTAGGTTTTTGTTATACGGTCCGGTATATTAGTAAAAATCAAGTCCAAGAGAGTTTGAGAGGATTTTGTAATTCTTGTAGGGTTTGTAATGGTTTGTGAATAGTGGAATTTAGTAGTGAGATTTTTCAATTTAGTACGCTACGATTTATGTAGCCAATTTAGATTGAAATCACCCATCAGTAGTGTTTCTTTGTCACCACAGAGTTTGAGAACATTAGATATGTGTTCAAAGAACACATCTCTTTCATTTGGTGGCCTGTATAATACAACAATATTAAATGACATTTCAGGAGAGAGGGTAACAGTGACGCCAACACATTCCAGGGGGTTATTACTGCGGTCAATCTGTGTGCAATGTAAGTTGTTTTTTACATGCAGTAGAACACCGCCACCTTTGCCATGTAAGCGGTCTCTTCGGAACACATTAAAACCTGTAATATTAAAGATGCCAGAGGGTGTTGTTGGAGTCGGCCAAGTCTCTGATAGTCCTAGAAAATCGAGATTTGAGTCAGTCAATAGTTTTTCAAGTTGTTCTGATTTGGAAAGGATACTTCTGACGTTAATATGTCCACCAAAAATACCTTTGGGTTTAATTTTAGTGTCCCAGATCATTTTGGCATGATTTACAGTTTGCAACAATTTGAACTGTCATTGTTTATGTAGTGCTGCGTCCACAGTTAAAGGTGTTTTACAGTGGATATAATTTTTGACCTTTGCATTACCGTATCTGGATGTATGTCCTGCAACTGGACCTGGTACGCAGTGTACCGAGCCATTAATGCTTGGTTTAACTGAACGGGTCAGGCAGTCGCCTGTGAGCCCAGGCGGGAGTGCCAGGTCTGGATCTGCTGCTAGGCACTGGGCCGTCGGCGCAGCCCCACAGATGTCCGCCGGTGTCGGACTGCCGCCGGTGATGTTCTCCGGTGAGGGGAACGGGTCCGGGTCTGCTGCTGCTGGGTTACAGGTCGTCGATGTTATCCCTCCGAGGTCTACCATACCATGCACCATATGGTGTTCATCTAGTCAATAAACATGGTTGATTGTTCTGTTCATTATCAGGTTTTGAAAGTAAACACAAAATATTTCAGCAGCTGAAAAGCAAAAAGACCAAAGTTCTCATAGTTGGAGCAACTTAGACTCTCAGACACTCAATGCAGAGGACAGTGCTGGTGATCTTGGTGTGCTGTTTGAGTCCAAACCTAATGTGACTTCTTCCACACTATGTTCAGTGACATGTACTGTTTGACTTGTGACACTGAATGCATTGTGTTTATGACAGTGTCAGTATTTCTGTCTCAAGAAGGATTTGTTGCATTACAACTAAGAAGCTTCAAATGGGATTTAATGTGATGTGCGGACACTGATGTTTCACATGTTGTGACGTTGGTTTGTGTCTCTACATCAGTGGAGCTGACTCTGCTGTTGTTGTGAGTTTAATGGTCTGATTGGGCTTCTTCACTGAAACTGAACCTTCATCTGAGGAAACTTTCAGCTGCTTGAGGTGGACTGATTGAACGTCAGCTGGAAAACTGTTGGACACACAATGAACACAAGAAATAATCTGTGTGTGTGTGTGTGTGTGTGTGTGTGTGTCCTCAGTGAAGTGTATCAGTCTCTGCAGTAGCTTCCAGCTGCAGCAGTCACTTCAGTTTCTGTTCAGTCTGACTGAGGGAGGTTTTTGTACGACGCTTTGTGAACACACTGCGTGTGAACACATGCTGACTGTTGATATAGTGATAACTCTGACAGTAGTAAACTGCTGCATCTTCAGCCTGAACTCCACTGATGGTCAGAGTGAAGTCAACTCCATTTCCTGCTCCACTTCCACTGAATCTGGAGGCGATTCCAGAAAATCTGGTTGATGTTCTGTAGATCAGAAGTTTAGGAGCTTCTCCAGTTTTCTGTTGGTACCAGGCCAGGTAATACTGTGATCTAGAGTAGAGAGCAACTTTTGGATTGGCCTTACAGTCAATAGAAACAGTCTGACCCAGCTGCACTGATTTGGCTGCTGGTTGAGTCAAGACAACATTTTGTCCAACAGACCCTGAGGAGAAAGAAGAAACACTGGACATGAGATGGTGAGGTGAAACTCAGCTACACTCCAAATGATTTTCACATGACAGAGAAATGATGTTCCTCACCCTGAGTGAAGCAGAGGAGAGTCCAGATGAGGACGGAGGTCAAAGTCATGTTTTTGATGAAGAGGAGGATTTCTGTGGCTTCTGTTGTCATGAAGGACAGCTGTCAGTCATCCAGTGTTCAACTCTCAGGACTATAAACTCTCCCAGAGCACTGGAGCATGGTGCTGCTGATGCAAAGTGGCTCTCTATGGAAATGCTCTGACTGGTTATTAACTAATGATGTGTCAGTGCTAAGACTTTGGATTTAAATCTTTTACTAACATCATGTCTACAAATGTCTATGAGCTATTTGTCTCCGTTTATAACAGAATCATTCAACCCCCGGACTCCCTACCCCCCACATGTACTCCTCAGACACCTGTGAGTCCCTCCTCTGGTTTTTCAATGACAAAATCAATAAAATTCACCAGCACTCGGGCTCCACTTCCTCACCACTCCCCTCCTCTGAACTCCTCCCTCCTTATCAACCATTCTCCACCTTCGAACTCTCTCATCCCTCAGTTATCTCTGACCTCATCAGAAAGTCCAAACCTTCATCCTGCCAGCGAGACCCCCTCCCCACTCCTCTGGTCAAATCCTGCCTCCCCTCTCTGCTCTCCCTTCATCTCAGCCATTATCCACTCCTCACTGTCCACTGGAACTGTTCCCACCCCTTTCAAAACTGCAGCCGTCAGTCCCATCCTGACAAAACCTGGTTCAGACCCCAACAATTTCAATAACCTCCGCCCCATTTCTCACCTCTCCTTCATTTCCAAAATTCTTGAAAAAACTGTTGCCTCTCAACTCCACTCCCATCTCACCCATAACAGCCTCTATGAACAGTTCCAGTCCGGTTTCCGTCTCCTCCATAGTACAGAAACAGCCCTCATCAAGATCACCAACAACCTCCTCATGGCAGCAGACTGCCTTCACTGGTTTCACTCTTACCTCAGTGGCCACACTCAGTTCATCCAACTCAAATCCTTCACTTCACAGCCCTCCCCCATCACTTCAGGTGTGCCCCAGGGTTCTGTCCTGGGGCCCCTCCTCTTCATTACCTATCTCCTCCCACTTGGCAATATTTTCCGTAAATATGGTATTCATTTTCACTGCTTCGCGGATGACACCCAGCTCTACTTATCCAGTAAACCCGACACCTCTCTTCCACCCTCCTCCCTCACCCACTGCCTCTCAGAAATTAAATCCTGGTTCACCTCCAACTTCCTCAAACTCAACTCTGATAAAACAGAACTCCTCCTGGCCGGTACCAAATTCACTTTAACCAAAACTGACAGTTTCTCCCTCATTATTGACAGTTCCACAGTGTCCCCCTCCCCTCAGGTTAAGAGTCTGGGTGTCATGCTCGACAACTCACTGTCTTTCCACTCATACATCAATAACATCACCCAGTCTGCATATTTCCACCTACAAAACATTAACTGTCTCCGCCCCTCCCTCACCCCTCACACCACGGCTATCCTGGTCCACAGCCTCGTCACCTCTCGCATCGATTATTGTAACTCACTCCTCCTTGGTGCCCCTCACAAATCCCTCCATAAGCTTCAACTGGTCCAAAACTCTGCAGCCCACATTATCACCAGAACCCCCTCCTTTCACCACATCACCCCTGTCCTCCAGCAGCTTCACTGGTTTCCACTCAAATTCAGAATCCATTACAAAATCCTTCTGTATACTTTCAAGGGCATTCACAACCTCGCACCCCCCCACCTGTCTGATCTCCTCCACATCGCCACCCCCTCTCGCTCCCTCAGGTCGTCCTCCTCCCTCCATCTCTCTGTGCCCCCCGCCCGGCTCAGCACCATGGGGAGCAGAGCTTTCAGTCGCTCTGCTCCCAAACTCTGGAACTCTCCCCCCGGACCTCAGAAACATGGACTCTCTACCCCATTTCAAATCACAACTCAAAACCCATCTGTTCCAAATTGCATATTCCCTTTAATTGCCCACATCCATTTTTAATTTTGTGTCACTCTTGTCTGTTGTTTTTATTTATTTTAATTGTGATTTTAATTGTATTTTTAATGCTCTATAAAGTGTCCTTGAGTGTTGAGAAAGGCGCTTTTAAATAAAATGTATTATTATTTTAATCTTAATTTCACCACAACATTTCACAACATAATGGAAGCAATAATTTCTTTTGGAAATTTGTGAAACTCTCTTGTGTAGAGTTTCTACATTAACCAGCTGTGTTTCACAAATAGAGACTGACTTCAATGAGTCTGCTGAGTTTTAAGTCAGAGAGACGACTTTAACAGCACCTCTCTTTTACTGCCCCACACATTTACAAAGAAACATGATCACAGTTATATTGTTATTAATAATCCAATCCCAAATCTCTAATGCCAGTCCTGGTTAACGCCACATGAAACTCTAAGTCAGTATTGTACTGAGCTCAGCCCAGTCTGGGTTCACTACATCATATACTTGTTCATTCATTTGGTTCCAATACTTGCAGATACAAGGTCTTGACCATGGACAACTTTGTGCTGTTATGTATGAGAGATTATCTACAGCTTCCATCTCTGTAAAAATATAGAAACAACCGTAATATTTTTGATAGATGTCAGTGTGTTTCTGCTTATGATCACTGAAGCTCAAAAGGTTCGCCTTTTTGCAGATGACACAATAGGCTCTAGTTTCGCAGACCGGGCACGGTGGAGGCGCAGCGCACCTGCGTTTCACCAACTGGGTGTGGTCAGGTGGATTTTGCAAGTTTGGCACACTGTGCGCCTGGCGCAGCTACTCCTCTTTCCCACCTCCGTCCCTCCTACCGGCGCAAGTCGGAAAGAGGAAGGAGAGAAGGCGTGGAGTGGTGGAGTGGGTTTTACACACATCACACCAATCAAATGAGCCCCTCTCCTCGCCCTTAAATGTGCCGCGCGAAGGTGTAATGAGAGTTTACTCAATTCGCCATGGCAGAAGAGAGCAGCAGCGTCAGACAGCCAAACTTCTCCCAGGAGGAAACTGATGCTTTGGTCCGGGAGGTCTGCTCGCAGTGTCCGAATATACAGAACTGCGAGCAGACCTCCACGGGCTGATGATGCAAAGGTAGCCTAGGAGGAGGTCACCACAATTGTAAGTCAATGTTGCGTTTCTCTCGTGCGCTCTCTTTTCTCTCACGGTCTCACTCTGTTTCTTTTCTTTTGACTTTTCTAAGATGACAGATGCTGAATATATACTCCATATCTGATGCTGTGGCTGTTTGTGGTTGGCTGAGAGGGATGTGAACTCATTAGTTTGCAGCTGTGTTAATCAAATCAGGTTGGGTTTCCATTACGCGTGCCAAACGTGCCAAACGGTGCCAATCCCCTTTGATCTGACATCAGATGTGACGGGACAGTCGATATAGAGACACATTTATGTGCTGATTGCAGATAGTTGCATTGAATAGTGGTTTTATGGCTATTTATTGCATTATTAATGTGCCTGATATTCTGGAAACCTGCCTGTGAGGTTTTGGTGACGTGTGCGCACTGTCCACTGGTCAGCCAAACTTCGGCTTACACCGGCTGCACTCCCCCTGCGCTGACAGTAGACCTGGTTTCAGCTGGCGAGCTTTTAGTGCACCTTCGGTGAAGTCTTTTGGCACGAAACTGTCACTGCGCCAAGCTGGATCTGTCGACACCTCCCCCTGCTGTGCCACCACACCCATCTCAGCGTACCTCGGTCTGCCAAACTACCAAACTGAACGCGCCTCGGGTTGCGCTGCTCAAAACTAGCTCTGCGCAGGGTTCGCCACCCTGCGCCACCCTGCGCTGCACCAGGAAACTAGATCCCAAAGTTCTACTTTAAAACTGACCTATTATATCAATTCTTAACAAAACTTTACAAAACGCATTCAAAGAAGGTTTTATGTCATGATTAAATTAAGCTTAATGTATTTTCCAGCACATGCTGTTAGATTGGACTCACCAATATTTCCTTTGGTAACTTTCAAAAGAAAAACAGTGTCTTAGCTGCCTTCCCACCTGTGAGTGATATGGTGACGTCTAAAACATGCCTCTGTTGCGTTGGTGTAAATATTGACCAACACATTGCAATGTAAAGGTTACCTCCTCGCCTTTTCACCCTTTACTTGGGCATTGTCGACTGGTGAGTGTGAGATATCTATAGGTCTGAAGAATGATAAAAGACAGTTCAAAAGAACTGATAAGACATGATTCTGTATCTGCAGCTCTCAAAAGACAGATTTGGAGGAAGAATTGTTTTTTTGTGTCCAGAGCTAAAAATATAGTTTTAGAAAAAGAAGAGAACAAAAAAGTTTAACAGTGTTCAAATATTATGGAGACTATTAAATTGGTAATTGTTCATGTTGTAGTATCGTTGTCAGCAAGTGTTTTGTGTGTGTGTGTGTGTGTGTGTGTGTGTGTGTCCTGAGTGAAGTGTATCAGTCTCTGCAGTAGCTTCCAGCTGCAGCAGTCACTTCAGTTTCTGTTCAGTCTGACTGAGGGAGGTTTTTGTACGACGCTTTTTCACTGTGTGAACACATACTGACTGTTGATGACATGAAAACTCTGACAGTAGTAAACTGCTGCATCTTCAGCCTGAACTCCACTGATGGTCAGAGTGAAGTCAGAGTTTGATCCACTGCCTGAAAAACGATCTGGAATCCCTGATGCTCGAGCGCTAGTTATATAAATGAGCAGTTTAGGAGTTTCTCCATCTCTCTGTTGGTACCAGTGCAAGTAGCTCCCAACATAAACGCTCTGACTGGTCCTACAGCTGATGGAGACGGAGCCTCCCAGAGCAGAGCTCACTGCTCCAGGCTGAGTCACTGTGACCTGACCTCTGGACTCTGAGGATACAGAGACAAAAACATAAAGCAGCGTCATGGTTTTGTGGTCTTCATTTCAGAGGGACGGATGTTGATAGAGGAGAGGAGTTTGATTCTCTGGACTTTACCTGTGAAGCAGCAGCAGAGGAGAGTCCAGATGAGGACGGAGGTCAAAGTCATGTTTTTGATGAAGAGGAGGATTTCTGTGGCTTCTGTTGTCATGAAGGACAGCTGTCAGTCATCCAGTGTTCGACTCTCAGGACTATAAACTCTCCCAGAGCACTGGAGCATGGTGCTGCTGATGCAAAGTGGCTCTCTATGGAAATGCTCTGACTGACTCCAACAGGGACTTGGATTACTCTGATGATGCTGTTTATCACTGGATCAATACATTTATCAGAGGACTGATCAGGAATGTGTCACTCATCATTTACATGTGGATTTGCTTTGAGTTTGATGAGCAAATTTATACCTGAATATTTTATGAATTTCCTCTAATTCAATACCAAACAAATCAACTTCACAGTGCGACAATTTTAATTTTGAGCAAAATTCCTGTTTATCAATTATCATAATCTACAATAAACATGAGTTCATAATAATCATTTATATTTGTCAGAATTTATTGGAGAGTTTTTCTGTAGAATTTTTAATTTGTTTTACCTGAAGAGAAATTATTATTGCTAGTAGACGTTAAACATTTCAGAAAACTAAATCTTAAATACATAGTCATATTTGTGAATAAGTTTCAAACATTACAAGCAGTCACTTAATAAACTGGGTAAACTGGGAATGTGTTTGGTGAGTGTGTTTGTGTCAAAGTCAGAGAGCCATGTCTCTGTACAGTCAGAGGTTTTTGAACGACGACTCAATGAGTTTGTATCACTGTGGTACACGTTCGGTGGAGGAACCAGACTGGATGTTAACTGTAAGTACATTTGACTCCTTTAATAACCCAAATTCTATATTTATTCTGTTTTATTTCATATCTGTAGACTGTGCTGCAATATTTTAGCTGATAAGTGGAGTTTAATATAAATGTGATGATTCTTAAATGTGTCACATAATGTCCTCAAACAGACTCAATTCTTCTTCAGTTCAATATTTTGTTTCTCTAGAATTTCAATTCAAACACTTTATAAATATGAAGTTTCCACAAATGATTCTGTCAGATGGAAATAATGTGAAACTTTCAGCCCAACTACTGGGGCAAACATTCTCATAGGTTTTATTGATCTTTCTCAAACATTGACAATCCTCACACAATGCATGTCATGAAAGAATATCTTCAAAGATGGCTGTTGTTTAAACAACATGCTGTATGAGTAGGACTGATTTGTTGAGTTTAATATGTAATTCAGTTGTTACGATGTTCACTTTGAACCAACAAAGCCAGCACACACCATCAAGGTCTTTTCTGTTTTAGACCAGTTATTTTTTAAGTCACCTTACAATAATGTAAACCATTTTTTCAGATTAGACAGAGGCAGATTAAATGTGAACACATCAGAGGAACAAAATGCCACGTTCAACTTTTTATCTTTAGTCCTGAAACCTGTCTGTTGCTATGGTTCAGCAGTGATGCCTGTCTGTTGCCATGGTTACTGAGCTCAAAGAGGGAAGTGAAACGTTAACGACCAGTTTCATCCAATCTGAGGACGACCAATAGAACCACTAGCCTCCTCTGCTGCAGCCAACAGGGTGGAGTTTATTTTCTCTTTGTATGAACTTTCCTCATATTGTCTCTGTGTCTCCTCCTCCAGTGGGTCGAGTCGTCCCCACCCTGACGGTGCTGCCCCCCTCCAGAGAGGAGCTGCAGCAGGGGAAGGCCACGCTCATGTGCCTGGCCAACAAGGGCTTCCCCTCAGACTGGAGTCTGGCCTGGAAGGTGGACGGCAGCAGCAGCAGCAGCAGCAGCTGGGAGGAGAGCAGGAGCCCCGGGGTGCTGGAGAAGGACGGCCACTACAGCTGGAGCAGCACCCTGAGGCTCCCTGCAGACCAGTGGGGGAAGGTGGGCTCTGTGACCTGTGAGGCCACCCAGGGCTCCCAGACTCCGCTCTCAGAGACACTGAGGAGAGACCAGTGTTCCCAGTCCTGACCTGACTCACTGGGACTCTGCTACTGGTTTTACTCTGCTACTGCTCTCACTCTGCACTCTGGAACTATCTCTGTCTTTCATTTCACATCTTTCAATAGCAACATTTACCAGCTTGTTGCAATGTTTCAATATTATTTCACTGTTTCCACATAATAAAGACGTGTTCATCAAATCACTTGTTTTCATCTATATTATGATCAAAGTGTCTGAATGATTTTCTCTTCATAGTAACAGTAACTTTATTAAATCCAGAGGAAAAATAAGATGATAAAGATCCTGTAAGTTCTCTGTGATGAATTCAGAAAGAAAGTTTCAGAATATATGATATAGGTCTATTTTTACTGAACATTTTAAGAGTTCATAAACTCAGACAAAACTCCTCATTATTGTTTGATTAGAACAAACAGTGATGGTAGTAGTATAAGTCCATCATCTGTTGTCACAATGGATATGAATGCCTTCATGACTGTAAAACTTATTCTGCTATAGTCATTACAGATTTGTCTGTAATAATAAACCTTTGGAACAAAACCCATGGTAGGAACATTTCAATGATAAATCATCCAATCAGCTCTCATTAGAGTTCTCAATTTCAACCCGAGCCCGAACCTGACCCGAATAAGTCCGACGGGTCGGGTCGGTTTGGGCTGACTAGTTAAGTTAATTGGGGCAGGCTGAGTCGGGCTCGGACAGCGGAGAGAGAGGAAAAAAAAAAAAGTGTGTCTGTCAGAAAGCGCACTGTGTGAGGGTGTGACAGCAGCACTAACACACAATGCTGCTGTCCATGGTTCTCACTTCTGAGCAGCCTGTGAGGAAGAAAATATGCATGTCTGTTAAGATTATTCCAAATCCATTCATTATTCAATGTTATGTTGTTGATGTTTGAAGGTTATAGTTACCGTTTTTAATAAAGTGTTCGAGTTGAAGTTGAAGTATGGTCTGCTGTGTGTGTGTGTAAGGGGATGATAATAGGGCTATAATAATTAAGCAAGAAGAATATGCGAATTATAAAAATAAAGAATGCTGAATTCCGTTCTGACGAAAAAAAACATAATACTAAAACAAGATATGCTACTGTAAAGTGTGAGCGAAGTTTGGTCAGTCAGTCAGCGTTCAGGTGCAGGAAAAGTGTTGAGAGCGGCTGCGGCTCATTAAATGCAGCAGCGCAGCTCTACATGATGCGCAATGGTTGCTCTCCCCCACGCTGACGTTGAAGCCTGTCTGTCTGGTAATATTAATTTGGGACATGAATGATTGGTTGACTTTAAGTGATTAAAGCTACTGTATTTGAGGCAGGGCAGCCAGACTGCTGAGGCGCAGAGGGGGAGCATCATTTTTTCCCCCTAACATTTAAAAAAAAAACAACAACTCAGGTTCAGTCGGGCTCGGACCCAGTGATGTATGTGATGATGTCGGGCCGAGCTGGTTTCGGGCTTCACGTCCCTCGGGTCATTCCGGTTTTGGGTTGAATTTTTGGGCCCGTTGAGAACTCTAGCTCTCATTCCTGAAGTGTCTTTATAGTAAGGACTGTAATATTGTAATTACTTCAGGTGTCTCCAAAGAACATGCATTATTATTTGAATTAAACTAAAAAAGTGAGAAAAGTGTTTGTTAAATCTAAAATAAATATCGTCTGCATAGAGAGAAATAAAATGAGTTTGATCTACAACTTTAAACTGGCAAAAATTTACATCCTGTTTCTGCTGAAGAACCACAAAGAGAAATAAACAGATGACAAAAGGACAGAATTAATATGTGACTGATTTACATACTCCATTAATCGTTTTTGTTGTTAATTATGAAATACATGTTTTTGCTGGAATACAAAACACACAAAATGGCTGAATTATGTAATACTCATAACTACTAATTAAACAACATGAAAAAAATTATTGAGATTAAATATTGTAATTTATTTAAATAATAAATTTGTTCAAGATCTAATGAATATTGTAAGATTTAAAATAAATAATATTTACAGATTTAGTGTTCATGTGTTATCATACTCTATGAATTAAATCTATCAAAGGACTGAAATCATTCTTCAACAGAGTTTAGCTTTGATGTGCAGCAGAATGTAAAAACCCTGAATAAGTGTTTTATGTACAGTATATTACTGTAAGATTATAAATGTTGTAAGTGAATCATTCTTAACTGCATTTTTTGTTCTGAGTAAAACTTGTGTTGTTTTAGTTTCAGTGCAGCTGTTGAGTCAGATCAGTTCCTCTCCAGCTGAGGGAGGTTTTTGTACGACGTTGTATCACTGTGTGAACGGGTAGCTGTAACTCTGCTGACAGTAGTAAACTCCTGAATCTTCAGCCTGAACTCCTCTGATGGTCAGAGTGAAGTCAGTTGCAGATCCACTTCCACTAAAACGATCTGAAACTCCAGACTGACGGCCTGTAGCTAGATAAATCAGGAGTTTAGGAGCTTCTCCAGGTTTCTGAAGGTACCAGTGGAGCCATTTCTTGCCATATCCTTCAACACTTGAACTGGCTGAACACGTGATGGAGACAGTTTGTCCTGGAGCAACAGACTGAGATCCAGGAGACTGAGTCAGGATGATTTCTCCTGATGAATCTGCAAAGATGACAAAGAGGAGAAGGGTTAATGAGACAGATCCAGCTTGGAGAAAGATGATCAACATCCAAACAGAAGAGTGTCATTTCTTTAGCATGGAGAATAGATGGAAGAAGGTAAATGCTGCTTGTTTCAGTGTTTCTCCATCAGAGCAGAACATCATTGTGGTGAACCTGGTTGCATCCTGAAGCAAAGTTTTCAGACAGAAGAGAGTCTCACCCTGAACAAGGAGCCCCAGGGTGGCCAGCAGTAGAATCAGTGACATCATCATTGTGCTGCCGGCGTGTCAGTGGCTGTGAAAGGCCTGGACAGCCACTGATCAACACTGGCCTCTTAACGGCTGGGAGCAGAGAGGCAGGACACATATGCAAACACACAGAGTCAGTCAACTGGAGCTGTCCTCAACACATCAGGCTGTTTCTCCTCACTGCTGGGCCAGCTGACTGTTTACATCATCCTCATGGAGATTAACACAAACTCAGGTGGTTGTATTGTAATTAAGCCTTTAAATTAAACAAATCTTCGTTACAGTTTCTTATCTATATAAATGTCCTCTCAGAATAAAAATTCATTTCATAAGAAATATTTGGCCAAGAAGGCAACATGAAAACAGCATCAGGTCACTAAATAAAACACAACATACATCGGCCAAGACAACTCACATGCTCCACTAAAAATCCAACACAATCAGTTCAGGTGTATTCACAGGTAATTGTAATTATCATATGTTTCTGTCTCAGTGGGTTTATGGCTCAGACCTGCATATGACGTAGACTACAATGCTGCTGTCGAGTAAAGTTAGTAACAGCAATACTGTGAATGTTGCAGTGAATGTAAAGTTTAAGCTACAGTTTATCAGTGAATATATGCTACAGCTCTTCAAGAATCAAAAACATTTTCACTTTCTCTGACTTCATTCATTTGGAGGACATCAGTAACAGAAAAAGGCATCAGATCTACAATGACAACATTACACATCCAGGAGGATTTGACGAGAAACTTTCTTATTTATGTGTCGGCAGGCACAAGTTTGTGTTGTTATTAATAATTTATTTCTTTCATCAAATATTGTCCTCTGAGGAAAAAAATCATTTGGTGTCTGTTCAGCCATTTAAAACAACATATGTACTTTAAAACACGCGTGTCAGATGCAGTCAGGGTGTTTGAACCATCTATTCAGGTCGGGTGAGGCTGAGCTCAGGTCCTCTTCACATCTGACCTTTTATTTTTTCAGCGTAATTTATGCCTGTCAGGTTTGGGCAGGATTAACACCGGTCTGATAACGATTGGGTCCAACATTCTGGACACGTGAAAACATCCACCACATGTTTTTGGATCCAATGTTCTGCCTTCAGACAGAGACAGCTTGTTCAGAGACATGTGGAGCTTCTGTGTCTTGAGAATTTAATTCAATGTGGAGACATTTGTTTTTTATCACATTGTGAATTTGGTGTGTGTGTGTGTGTGTGTGTGTGTGTCCTCAGTGAAGTGTATCAGTCTCTGCAGTAGCTTCCAGCTGCAGCAGTCACTTCAGTTTCTGTTCAGTCTGACTGAGGGAGGTTTTTGTATGACTCTTTTTCACTGTGTGAACACATACTGACTGTTGATCTCATGAAAACTCTGACAGTAGTAAACTGCTGCATCTTCAGCCTGAACTCCACTGATGGTCAGAGTGAAGTCAGAGCTTGATCCACTGCCTGAAAAACGATCTGGAATCCCTGATGCTCGAGTGCTAGTTGCATAAATGAGCAGTTTAGGAGTTTCTCCATTTCTCTGTTGGTACCAGTGCAAGTAGCTCCCACTATAAACCCTCTGACTGGTCCTACAGCTGATGGTGACGGAGCCTCCCAGAGCAGAGCTCACTGCTCCAGGCTGAGTCACTGTGACCTGACCTCTGGACTCTGAGGATACAGAGACAAAAACATAAAGCAGCGTCATGGTTTTGTGGTCTTCATTTCAGAGGGACGGATGTTGATAGAGGAGAGGAGTTTGATTCTCTGGACTTTACCTGTGAAGCAGCAGCAGAGGAGAGTCCAGATGAGGACGGAGGTCAAAGTCATGTTTTTGATGAAGAGGAGGATTTCTGTGGCTTCTGTTGTCATGAAGGACAGCTGTCAGTCATCCAGTGTTCAACTCTCAGGACTATAAACTCTCCCAGAGCACTGGAGCATGGTGCTGCTGATGCAAAGTGGCTCTCTATGGAAATGCTCTGACTGACTCCAACAGGGACTTGGATTACTCTGATGATGCTGTTTATCAATGGATCAATACATTTATCAGAGGACTGATCAGGAATGTGTCACTCATCATTTACATGTGGATTTGCTTTGATGACTGCAGAAAGATTTTCTTTCACAACGTCTTCTGTCTGGTTTCATTTAATGTGAGAAGGATCAATTTTACTTTCAGACAAATTTAACAATAAAGATGTAAAAATGTGATTAATTCTGAAACACTGTGACACTGTTTGATAACTATAATGTTAAATAGTAAATTCTTTTCAAAAGAGGAAGTGTTGTTGTTGAGTTTGTTGTCTTCAAAGTCAGAGAGCCGTGTCTCTGTACAGTCAGAGGTTTTTGTACGACGGCTCAATCAGTTTGTATCACTGTGGTTGACTTTTGGTGGAGGAACCAGACTGGATGTTGGAAGTAAGTTCAATCTTTAACAAATTTTATTGAGTGACAGGAAACATTTTCTTTTTTGCCTCTGTTACTTGTCAAGAAAATAAAATTGGTGTTTTGCCATTTTAACTTGTAATTTTTGGCCAGCTGTTGTGTATGAAACAAAGTGCACTTTGTTTTTCAAATGAAATGATAAATATAACTACCATAATAACTCAGTGGAGCAGAGAGTCATGTGTTTCAATTTTTAGATTAAAGTTGGAATTTGAGGACTTGTAGTTAAAGTTTTGTCAGACAAAGTCAGAGAGCCGTGTCTCTGTACAGTCAGAGGTTTTTGTACGACGACTCAATCAGTTTGTATCACTGTGGTACACGTTCGGTGGAGGAACCAGACTGGATGTTGGAAGTAAGTTTCTGCACAAATATTAAATCAGTTAAGGTTTTAATTCAGTGTCTGAATATTTGTAGTAGATATAAGTTTCCATTGGACTGATCTAAATCACTCTCATTGTTCATTTCTCCTCTTTAACCTTGAAGTTGAACTCAAAGCAGTTTTACTGAACTTCTCTTTAAACATTCAGTTTCATATGTGAAATGTGAACAACTTAAACTGTAGGAAAGATTAAAGAACAACACTCACACTTTATACATGTTTTAAATTCAGCCTTTAAAACTGTTTTGAAGTTGAGTTGAAATGATTTCAAACCCTGAGAATGAAGCAGAAATGCTGCCAAATCTCTGATCTTGTAAAATGGCTCAAATTGTCTTTTAACCTCAGTTTGAAATAATGTTGACTCTTCTCTGATGCTATTTGTATTTTTCAATCTGTCTGATGAACAATTTCAATTTGGTGGTGAGTTATTTTTGGCTGATAATGTCCTTTAACAGTGGATCTGATTGACTTTTGTCCTGTTGAGAGTTTGGACTGTAAATATGTTTGTATGCATGAGAGGTTTCTGAAAGGGAAGTGAAACAATGTGTGAGTGAGTGAGTGACTGGTGGAGCAGAAACACCATCTGACAGAAACTCCTTCAAGGAGAAAATCCGCTCTCACACAGTAAAGGTGTCCAAGTGTCTGGTGTTTGATTGACAGCTGTGTGGTCCCTGTCCTCTAAGCTGATTGGTGTCTCCTAGGTGATGTCCGTCCCACCCTGACGGTGCTGCCCCCCTCCAGAGAGGAGCTGCAGCAGGGGAAGGCCACGCTCATGTGCCTGGCCAACAAGGGCTTCCCCTCAGACTGGAGTCTGGCCTGGAAGGTGGACGGCAGCAGCAGCAGCAGCAGCAGCTGGGAGGAGAGCAGGAGCCCCGGGGTGCTGGAGAAGGACGGCCACTACAGCTGGAGCAGCACCCTGAGGCTCCCTGCAGACCAGTGGGGGAAGGTGGGCTCTGTGACCTGTGAGGCCACCCAGGGCTCCCAGACTCCGCTCTCAGAGACACTGAGGAGAGACCAGTGTTCCCAGTCCTGACCTGACTCACTGGGACTCTGCTACTGGTTTTACTCTGCTACTGCTCTCACTCTGCACTCTGGAACTATCTCTGTCTTTCATTTCACATCTTTCAATAGCAACATTTACCAGCTTGTTGCAATGTTTCAATATTATTTCACTGTTTCCACATAATAAAGACGTGTTCATCAAATCACTTGTTTTCATCTTTATTATGATCAAAGTGTCTGAATGATTTTCTCTTCATAGTAACAGTAACTTTATTAAATCCAGAGGAAAAATAAGCTGATAAAGATCCTGTAAGTTCTCTGTGATGAATTCAGAAAGAAAGTTTCAGAATATATGATATAGGTCTATTTTTACTGAACATTTTAAGAGTTCATAAACTCAGACAAAACTCCTCATTATTGTTTGATTAGTACAAACAGTGATGGTAGTAGTATAAGTCCATCATCTGTTGTCACAATGGATATGAATGCCTTCATGACTGTAAAACTTATTCTGCTATAGTCATTACAGATTTGTCTGTAATAATAAACCTTTGGAACAAAACCCATGGTAGGAACATTTCAATGATAAATCCTCCAATCAGCTCTCATTACTGAAGTGTCTTTATAGTAAGGACTGTAATATTGTAAGTACTTCAGGTGTCTCCAAAGAACATGCATTATTATTTGAACTAAACTACAAAAGTCAGAAAAGTGTTTGTTAAATCTGAAATAAATAGCAGTATATCGTCTGCATAGAGAGAAATAAAATGAGTTTGATCTAGAAATTTAAACTGGCAAATATTTATATACTGTTTCTGCTGAAGAACCACAAAGAGAAATAAAGAGATGACAAAAGAACAGAATTAAAATGTGACTGATTTACATCCTCCATTAATCGTTTTTGTTGTTAATTATAAAATACATGTTTTTACTGGAATACAAAACACACAAAATGGCTGAATTATGTTATATACATAATTAGTAATTAAAAAACATGAACATAATTATTGACATTAAACACTGTAATCTATTTAAATAAAACATTTGTTCAAGATAAAATGAAAAATGGTAAGATTTAAAATAAATAATATTCACAGTTTTAGTGTTCATGTGTTATCGTACTTTATGAATTAAATTTATCAAAGGATTGAAATTATTCTTCAACAGAGTTTAGCTTTGATGTGCAGCAGAATGTTAAAAGCCTGAATAACTAAAATATACATAGTGTTTTATATACAGTATATTTAGATTATAAATGTTGTAAGTGAATTATTCTCAACTGCATTTTTTGTTCTGAGTAAAACTTGTGTTGTTTTAGTTTCAGTGCAGCTGTTGAGTCAGATCAGTTCCTCTCCAGCTGAGGGAGGTTTTTGTACGACGTTGTATCGCTGTGTGAACGGTGTGCTGTAACTCTGCTGACAGTAGTAAACTCCTGAATCTTCAGCCTGAACTCCTCTGATGGTCAGAGTGAAGTCAGTCCCAGATCCCCTTCCACTAAAACGATCTGAAACCCCAGACTCACGGCCTGTAGCTAGATAAATCATGAGTTTAGGAGCTTCTCCAGGTTTCTGAAGGTACCAGTTGAGCCATTTCTTGCCATATCCTTCAACACTTGAACTGGCTGAACACGTGATGGAGACAGTTTGTCCTGGAGCAACAGACTGAGATCCAGGAGACTGAGTCAGGATGATTTCTCCTGATGAATCTGAAAACATGGCAAAGAGGAGAAGGGTTATTGAGACAGATCCAGCTTGCAGAAAGATGATCAACATCCAAACAGAAGAGTCTCATTTCTTTAACATGGAGAATAGATGGAAGAAGGTAAATGCTGCTTGTTTCAGTGTTTCTCCATCAGAGCAGAACATCATTGTGGTGAACCTGGTTGCATCCTGAAGCAAAGTTTTCAGACAGAAGAGAGTCTCACCCTGAACAAGGAGCCCCAGGGTGGCCAGCAGTAGAATCAGTGACATCATCATTGTGCTGCCGGGCGTGTCAGTGGCTGTGAAAGGCCTGGACAGCCACTGATCAACACTGGCCTCTTAACGGCTGGGAGCAGAGAGGCAGGACACATATGCAAACACACAGAGTCAGTCAACTGGAGTCAGCCACACTCCTCCTCTCTACTCCTCTCTGGCTGACAGCGTTGCCTCACATATGTAAATATTTATATGGTAGTCTGGTATTTTTTAACTTCCTCTCATCATCTGTTTTTAAACAAACAGCGAGAGGCATGATATCCACATTTTGTGTTTTAGATGTAATCCCAACACATCTTTTAAAGAGGTTTTCCATGCTCTCGGTGCCTCCATTGTTTCTATTATAAATGCTGATTAGTCACTGGAAACTTTCTGTCGAGTTTTGAATATGCTGTTGTACAGCCTCTCTTTAAGAAATCTAACCGTGGCCCTGTCTATCCAGCCAACAACAGGCCTATTTCAAAACTGCCTTTTTATAAAAGGTTACAGAAAAAAAGTCAGTTTAACAACTTTTTTAAATGACAACAGACTTTCAGATAAATTCCCATCAGGCTTTTGTTTTACACACAGTGCAGAGACAGATCTCCTTAAAGTGACTAATGATCTTCTTTTAAATGCAGATGCAGGGCTCTGTTCTATTTCAGTTCTTCTAGATATCAGCGTGGCCTTCGATACAATAGATCATGAAGTTCTCTATAACTGCCTGAGGGGTTTGTAGTTGTATCAGGTCCTGCTTTTATCTGGTTCAAGTTCTATGTCTAACAGAACTTACTCTGTAACGCTTGGCAGCTCCTCATCCTCCTTGGCTCACATCACTCATCACCTGCAGCTTAACAATAACAAAACAGAGGTTTTTTCAGTGTTTTTTCAGTGATGTGATGCAAAAATAACTCAGGTGGACCAAGGCCAAAACAATAAACAAAACAAATATCTAGCTACACCTATGGGAAAAGAAAATCATCAGAAACATGAGAAAAATATGCAAAATAAAATGGCAGCCCTACAGCTGCAAAGTTTAGTAAAAAATAATAAAGGTGAGCTATTGAGACAAATAAGCTATTAAATGCTCACAATATTTCAACAAATAGAAATACAAATATCTCACTAAGATGGCCAACAGGAGGCACAGTCAGTCACTGCAGAAAAACCAATTCTTCAGGTTTAACACAAACACAATACTAAAGGTTTGGAGGCCGAGGACAGGAACACTGCTGCTGTCATATGACTGTCAACCAGCCTGTTGGGAAGTCGAGGATTTTAAACAGCAAACACTAGTCGAGGAGCCAATCAGCAGTAAACACTACCTCAGACTGAGTCCACACCTCCAGCCAATCAGCACCCCACATCTGTAGTTAGGAGACAAAGATCCTCACACACAACTCAAACATGTGAAGGACACAGAGAAACTGAAACACATCAAAATACGGCCAGAGCGGTAACAAAGGGATCTGAGCAACAGGCTGAATGCCCTGTGTGTGTTCGATAGATAGATAGATAGATAGATAGATAGATAGATAGATAGATAGATAGATAGATAGATAGATAGATTTTTATTGTCATTCACACCATGAAGGAACATGAAGGAACAAAATACAGTACTCAGGTCTCAGTGCAATGATTAAAAATAAATAAATACTAATAAATGACAACCTAAGAGCTATAGAAAAGATAAATGAAAACAAATTAAGTCAGTATAAGCGAATAAATAAATGAATAAATAAATAAATAAGCAAGTTCAGCAACATTGTGGCAGTAGCAGCATACAGAAAAGTGCAACAGCTTAAAGTACAGTCTTTTAAAAAGTGCAGTCTGTAATTCAGAGGCGCGGCAATGTGGAACAGTTCAATAGTCTCACAGCATCCGGGAAAAAGCTGTTCTTCAGCCTGGCGGTCCTTGCCTGGATGCTGCGCAGCCTCCTGCCTGAGGGGAGGGGGGAAAACAGTCCATGTGCAGGGTGGGTGGAGTCTCTCATGATGCAGGTTGCTCTGTCTCTGCATCGGCTGGTGTAGATGTCCGAGGGCTGGTAAGCTGCAACTGATGGTCCTTTGTGCAGACTTTACCACCTTCTGCAGTGCCTGCTTTTCTGTCACTGTGCAGTGGCAATACCACACTGTGATACAGGAAGTCAGTATGCTCTCCACCGCACATCTGTAGGAGGAGCTGAGGATGTTGGAGCTCAGTCCTGCCCTCTTCAGCTACTTCAAGAAGTACAGGCGTTGGTGAGCCTTTTTGATGATGCTGCAGGTGTTGTCAGGCCAGGTGAGGGTGTTGGAGAGGTGAACCCCGAGGTATTTCAGGCTGGGAACCATCTCCACAGCTACGCTGTCAATGCAGAGAGGAGGGGGTGCAGTGCCAGACTTCCGAAAGTCCACGATCATCTCATGGTTTTATTGATGTTGAGGATGAGGTTGTTCTACTTGCACCACAGTCCCAGACCCTCTACCTCCTGCCTGTATGCCATCTCGTCCCCGCTGGTGATGAGCCCCACCATTGCTGTGTCATCAGCGAACTTCACTATGAGGTTGTTATCATAGTGAGCTCTGCAGTCGTGGGTGAGCAGTGTGTGGAGCAGCGGGCTGAGGACGCAGCCCTGGGGGGAGCCAGTGTTGAGGGTGATGGATGAGGATATGATGTTGTTGATCCTGACAGACTGGGGTCTGCCAGTCAAAAAGTCCAAGATCCAGTTACACAGTGATGGAGCTAGTCCGAGTGCTGACAGTTTGTTCACCAGTGTCTGTGGGATGATCGTGTTTAAGGCAGAACTAAAATCCAAAAAGAGCAACCTCACATAGGAGTCCTTGTTCTCCAGATGTGTGAGGGACTGATGGGTCACAGCAGCAAGGTCATCAGCTGTGGAGCGGTTCTGCCTGTAGGCATACTGGTGAGGGGCGGCTGTTATGTCAATGGACTTCTTTATGCGTGTCATTACCAACTTCTCAAAACACTTCATCACTACTGGGGTGAGTGCAACTGGACGATAGGGACACTGTCGAGGCGTTTGGCACAGGGACGATGGTAGACGTCTTGAGGGACGCTGGAACAGCAGCCTGGGACAGTGAAGTGTTAAATATGTCAGTCATGACCATTGGGAGCTGGTGAGCACAGTCCTTCAGGACCCAACCTGGGACCCCATCAGGGCCTGTAGCATTGCGAGGATTTACTCTCTGCAGTGTCATCCTCACCTCTGCTGCTGTCACACTGAGAGGAGGATCATCTGGCAAGGATGTGAACCTGGAGGTAGAGGTGGTGTTGGAGGCCTCGAAACGGGCGTAGAAGGAGTTTAGGGCATCAGGTAGCGATGGGTCTGTAGGGCATTGTGCATCTGTCTTGTTGTAGTCTGTGATGCATTTAATGCCCCGCCACATGCTCCGAGGGTCGTTTGAGAAGAAATGGCCCTGTATTTTCTGAGCATAGTTTGATTTTGCTCTTCTGCATTCAACCAGGGTTTCTGGTTGGGAGGAATCACAATGGTTTTGATGGTTGTGACATCCTCTACACACTTGTTGATGTAGCCCAGGACTGATGATGTGTACTCCTCCAGGTTCACCATGCCCCTCCTCTGTTGCAGGCCCCCCCGTCTTCTGTGGTACAAAAACAATCCTGAAGCATTGGGACAGCTTCAGTAGGCCACACAGTGATGGTTATCTGTGTAGCTTTCCTGCTCTTGAGCACAGGGGAGTATGTAGGGACCAGCATGATGGAAATGTGATCTGAAGGGGGCGGGCAGGAGCTCTGTATGTTCCTGGTCTGTTTGTGTACACTCTGTCCAGTGTATTGTCACCTCGAGTGGCGATGGTGATGTGCTGGTGAAACAGCCAGGCTCTTCTTCCCCGCTTCTTCTTCCTCGTACACCGTCTCCTCTTCCCCCTGAACCGGCGCAGTCTACTTTTCCACGCCGCTGTTCTTAACAGCTGCAGTCTGCCAAGTCCTGCTCTGAGCTTCGGTGAAAACGGAGCGAACCAGTTGTTATTTAGCTCCAAAAACTCAGCCTTGCTGTACTTTAAAGTTGTTTTACCAATAGTACAGAGAGCTAGAGAAGCCGCTACACTGCTGCGTGCTGCTATTTTACAGTGTCTTTGCTTTTCTTTAAGTGGAATATTTATTACTGTTTTACTAGATAGTTTGTTATTGTTTCTATAAGCTCTTCTTTCACTTAAATTTGCACTGAGGATGTTGCATTCAGTTTTATGTACAGTGAAGACATTTTATTCTATTTTATCTATTACTGTAAAACTTTATTTCACTGAAAAGCCGATCTAATCTATCTGACAGATCTCAGAGAGTTTCTGCTGAGGGTTCGCCTTAATGCACACGATACAGTTTTGTACTCTGAAGCTCCATTAACTGAAGTTCTGAAAAGTTTTAAATTATATTTTAGTTGCTTTTAATAAAGTTGGTTTTGAATTTTAATAAAACACAGGACGTGTTATGCTTAAGCTCATACTGCAAGACAGTTACCACAAATATTTCCTTTGTTGATTTTCACCCACACAGAAAATGTCCTCACTGACCTTCCTCCCTGTTACTGATTACAGTCACAATTAATTCATGCCTCTGTTGACTCAGTACATAAATGTTGTCTCATGGATTGTTTTATAAATGTGGACTCCTCGTGTTTCTGTCTCTGAGTTGGGGAATGTCAATAGATGAGTGCTGAGAGTCTGCAGGCAACAGGGTTGATGAAGTGACAATGTGTTGTTATAGTTCGGTTATTTATTTGGAGGATGAACCAACCTGTATGTACTCACCTGGAGATATATTAGTGGAAAAATGACTTAAAATTTAAACACTTAAAAAAACTCTTGAGGGTTTTTTAATCATCTGAAAATGACATAGTTTGACCATGTCGGTTTTGTGTGTGTGTGTGTGTGTGTGTGTGTGTGTGTGTGTGTGTGTCCTCAGTGAAGTGTATCAGTCTCTGCAGTAGCTTCCAGCTGCAGCAGTCACTTCAGTTTCTGTTCAGTCTGACTGAGGGAGGTTTTTGTACGACGCTTTTTCACTGTGTGAACACACGCTGACTGTTGATATAGTGATAACTCTGACAGTAGTAAACTGCTGCATCTTCAGCCTGAACTCCACTGATGGTCAGAGTGAAGTCAGAGTTTGATCCACTGCCTGAGAAACGACCTGGAATCCCTGATGCTCGATTGCTAACACCATAAATGAGCAGTTTAGGAGTTTCTCCATGTTTCTGTTGATACCAGTTTAAACAGTAAGCACTGCTACAACCCCAAACCTGCTGACTGGTCCTACAGCTGATGGTGACGGAGCCTCCCAGAGCAGAGCTCACTGCTCCAGGCTGAGTCACTGTGACCTGACCTCTGGACTCTGAGGATACAGAGACAAAAACATAAAGCAGCGTCATGGTTTTGTGGTCTTCATTTCAGAGGGACGGATGTTGATAGAGGAGAGGAGTTTGATTCTCTGGACTTTACCTGTGAAGCAGCAGCAGAGGAGAGTCCAGATGAGGACGGAGGTCAAAGTCATGTTTTGATGAAGAGGAGGATTTCTGTGGCTTCTGTTGTCATGAAGGACAGCTGTCAGTCATCCAGTGTCCAACTCTCAGGACTATAAACTCTCCCAGAGCACTGGAGCATGGTGCTGCTGATGCAAAGTGGCTCTCTATGGAAATGCTCTGACTGACTCCAACAGGGACTTGGATTACTCTGATGATGCTGTTTATCACTGGATCAATACATTTATCAGAGGACTGATCAGGAATGTGTCACTCATCATTTACATGTGGATTTGCTTTGAGTTTGATGAGCAAATTTATACCTGAATATTTTATGAATTTCCTCTAATTCAATACCAAACAAATCAACTTCACGGTGCGACAATTTTAATTTTGAGCAAAATTCCTGTTTATCAATTATCATAATCTACAATAAACATGAGTTCATAATAATCATTTATATTTGTCAGAATTGATTGGAGAGTTTTTCTGTAGAATTTTTAATTTGTTTTACCTGAAGAGAAATTATTATTGCTTGTAGATGTTAAACATTTCAGAAAACTAAATCTTAAATACATAGTCATATTTGTGAATAAGTTTCAAACATTACAAGCAGTCACTTAATAAACTGGGTAAACTGGGAATGTGTTTGGTGAGTGTGTTTGTGTCAAAGTCAGAGAGCCGTGTCTCTGTACAGTCAGAGGTTTTTGTACGACGGCTCAATGAGTTTGTATCACTGTGGTACACGTTCGGTGGAGGAACCAGACTGGATGTTAACTGTAAGTACATTTGACTCCTTTAATAACCCAAATTCTATATTTATTCTGTTTTATTTCATATCTGTAGACTGTGCTGCAATATTTTAGCTGATAAGTGGAGTTTAATATAATTGTGATGATTCTTAAATGTGTCACATAATGTCCTCAAACAGACTCAATTCTTCTTCAGTTCAGTATTTGATTTCTATAGAATTTCAATTGAAACAGTTTATAAATATGAAGTTTCCACAAATGATTCTGTCAGATGGAAATAATGTGAAACTTTCAGCCCAACTACTGGGGCAAACATTCTCATAGGTTTTAATGATCTTTCTCAAACACTGACAATCTTCACACAATGCATGTCATGAAAGAATATCTTCAAAGATGGCTGTTGTTTAAACAACATGCTGTATGAGTAGGATTGATTTGTTGAGTTTAATATGTAATTCAATTGTTACGATGTTCACTTTGAACCAACAAAGCCAGCACACACCATCAAGGTCTTTTCTGTTTTAGACCAGTTATTTTTTAAGTCACCTTACAATAATGTAAACCATTTTTTTAGATTAGACAGAGGCAGATTAAACGTGAACACATCAGAGGAACAAAATGCCACGTTCAACTTTTTATCTTTAGTCCTGAAACCTGTCTGAGAACCACTAGCCTCCTCTGCTGCAGCCAACAGGGTGGAGTTTATTTTCTCTTTGTATGAACTTTCCTCATATTGTCTCTGTGTCTCCTCCTCCAGTGGGTCGAGTCGTCCCCACCCTGACGGTGCTGCCCCCCTCCAGAGAGGAGCTGCAGCAGGGGAAGGCCACGCTCATGTGCCTGGCCAACAAGGGCTTCCCCTCAGACTGGAGTCTGGCCTGGAAGGTGGACGGCAGAAGCAGCAGCAGCAGCAGCAGCTGGGAGGAGAGCAGGAGCCCCGGGGTGCTGGAGAAGGACGGCCACTACAGCTGGAGCAGCACCCTGAGGCTCCCTGCAGACCAGTGGGGGAAGGTGGGCTCTGTGACCTGTGAGGCCACCCAGGGCTCCCAGACTCCGCTCTCAGAGACACTGAGGAGAGACCAGTGTTCCCAGTCCTGACCTGACTCACTGGGACTCTGCTACTGGTTTTACTCTGCTACTGCTCTCACTCTGCACTCTGGAACTATCTCTGTCTTTCATTTCACATCTTTCAATAGCAATATTTACCAGCTTGTTGCAATGCTCCTGGCCCATATTCTGAATTTGTATCTGAATTCTCAGAGTTTTTATCCAGTTTAGTTCTTAAATCAGATAAAGTTATTATTGTAGGCGATTTTAACATTCATGTCGACGTTGATAATGACTCCCTGGCTACCGCGTTTATCTCATTATTAGACTCCATTGGCTTCAGTCAGGGTGTACATGAACCCACTCACTGTTTTAACCATACCCTCGATCTAGTTCTGACGTATGGAATTGAAATTGATAACCTAAAAGTCTTTCCACAGAATCCCTCACTATCGGATCATTATCTGATTACTTTTGATTTCTTTTTACTCGATTACACGCCACTCAGCAACAGTTACTATACTAGATGTTTATCAGATAGTGCTGTCGCAAAATTTAAGGAAAAGATTACTCCGTCATTAAATTCAATACCAAGTCCCTCAGTAACAGAGGTTTCCTGTACCGACTTTAAAAAGAAGTTAAAAAAGCAAAGAAAGTTCGCTCCTTGGTATAACTGTCAAACCCGTAAGTTAAAACAAATATCGCGAAAGTTTGAAAGGAATTGGCGATTAACCAAACTGGAAGAATCTCGTTTAATCTGGACACACAGTCTCAAAACTTATAAGAGGGGCCTCCGCAATGCCAGAGCAAACTATTACTCAGCATTAATAGAAGACAATAAGAACAACCCCAGGTTTCTTTTCAGCACTGTAGCCAGGCTGACTGAGAGTCAAAGCTCTATTGAGCCTTGTATTCCTTTAGCCCTTAGCAGTAATGATTTTATGAGCTTTTTTAATGACAAAATTCTAACTATTAGAGGCAAAATTCATGACCTCCTGCCCTCAGATAGTACCTATCTAACCTCAAACACAGCTGTAAGACCTAATATATATTTAGATTGCTTCTCCCCAATTTCTCTTCAAGAATTGACCGCAGTGATTTCTTCATCCAAATCATCAACGTGTCTCTTAGACCCCATCCCAACTAGGCTACTTAAGGAGGTCTTTCCTTTAGTTAACACTCATATATTAGATATGATCAATATATCCTTATTAACAGGCTATGTACCACAGTCTTTTAAGGTAGCTGTAATTAAACCTCTACTAAAAAGCCCACCCTGGATCCAGAGGTGTTAGCCAACTATACCCCAATCTCTCAGCTTCCCGTGCTGTCAAACAGCCTTGAGAACGTAGTCGCAGCTGTGTGATTTTCTCCAGGATAATAATTTATTTGAGGAATTTCAGTCAGGATTTAGAGTGCATCATAGCACTGAGACAGCTCTAGTTAAAATTACAAATGACCTTCTGATTGCTTCGGACAAAGGACTCGTCTCTGTACTTGTTTTATTAGATCTTAGTGCGGCGTTTGACACAATTGACCATCAAATTCTGCTGCAGAGACTGGATCACTTAATTGGCCTAAAAGGTTCTGCACTGAGCTGGTTTAAATCTTATTTATCTGATCGTTTTCAGTTTGTTCACGTTCATAATGAATCGTCATTACGTACCAAAGTTTGTTTTGGAGTTCCGCAAGGTTCTGTGCTCGGACCAATCCTATTTACTCTATATATGCTTCCTTTAGGTAACATCATTAGAAATCACTCTATAAATTTCCATTGTTATGCGGATGATACACAGTTGTATTTATTGATGAAGCCAGAAGAAAGCAATCAATTAACTAAACTCCATAACTGCCTTAAAGACATAAAAACCTGGATGAGCACCAATTTCCTGATGTTAAATTCAGACAAAACTGAAGTTATTGTTCTTGGCCCCAAACAACTCAGAGACTCTTTATCTGATGACATAGTTTTTCTTGATGGCATTGCTCTGGCCTCTAGCACTACCGTAAGAAACCTCGGAGTAATATTTGATCAAGATTTGTCTTTTAATTCTCATTTAAAACAAACCTCACGGACTGCATTTTTTCATCTGCGTAATATTGCGAAAATTAGGCCTATCCTGACCCGAAACGATGCAGAAAAATTGGTCCACGCTTTTGTTACCTCTAGGCTGGATTACTGTAACTCTCTATTATCAGGTAGCTCTAGTAAGTCCTTAAAAACTCTCCAGCTAATTCAGAATGCAGCAGCACGTGTACTAACAGGAACTAAGAAACGAGATCATATCTCTCCTGTTTTAGCTTCTCTGCACTGGCTCCCTGTAAAATCCAGAATTGAATTTAAAATCCTACTGTTAACTTATAAAGCTCTAAATGGTAAAGCTCCGTCATATCTTAGAGAGCTCATAGTGCCATATTATCCCACCAGAACACTGCGCTCTGAGAACGCAGGGTTACTCGTGGTCCCTAAAGTCTCCAAAAGTAGATCAGGAGCCAGAGCCTTCAGCTATCAGGCTCCTCTCCTGTGGAATCATCTTCCTGTTACGGTCCGGGAGGCAGACACCGTCTCCACATTTAAGACTAGACTTAAGACTTTCCTCTTTGATAAAGCTTATAGTTAGGGCTGGCTCAGGCTTGCCCTGTACCAGCCCCTAGTTAGGCTGACTTAGGCCTAGTCTGCCGGAGGACCCCCCTATAATACACCGGGCCCCTTCTCTCCTTCTCTCTCTCTCTCTCTCTCTCGTATCCTATTACTGCATCTTGCTAACTCGGCCATTCTGCATGTCACTAACTCGGCTTCTTCTCCGGAGCCTTTGTGCTCCACTGTCTCTCAGATTAACTCATATCACAGCGGTGCCTGGACAGCGTGACGTGTGTGGTTGTGCTGCTGCCGTGGTCCTGCCAGATGCCTCCTGCTGCTGCTGCCATCATTAGTCATTAGTCATACTTCTACTGTTATTATACACGACTATGTATAATAGTGTCTGTGAATTTAATCAAACAAATTGGATTTGGATCGTGTGTATGATTGTATGTATTGTATGTGTATTATTGTATATTTATTCTGTGGGGTGGGAGTGTTGGCTCTGACTGACAAAATGTGGAACTGACTTGATGCAGACTTTATTTACAAAGGACAGATATTGTCTAAATCTCTCATAGTTAATTACCTGTGTGGTAAATGGATTATCCATTCTGGTCTGAAAGACTGTGAAATGGATTGACAGATACTGATCACGCCTGATCTCGTTAGATCTCGGAGAGACCTAGCCTGATCCACGGGTTCTTTCTAACTGGTATGCAAATCGCACATAGCACTTTAAATCGCACTTTATGAACTCTGTCCCCCATCCCCACCCCCATGCAAAAATACTTGTCTGACTGACGTATGCTCTTAGGTTTTTATTTTATTTGTTTGTGTGTTTTGTTTCTCATGCAAATGTACTTTTTGCAAAGGTACTTTCTGCAATTTGTTTATAATGCCTGTGCCTGCTGCAACCCAATTTGCCCATATTGGGACATAATAAAGTTGAAGTGAAGTGAAGTGAAGTGACTATTGTCACACATGTATACTGCCAGATATTAATACATACTTTCAACATATTGTACCACAGTAGCCAGAACTATAACTATAATATTATTACTTTCAATAATGTTGTTGTAAGCTACTGTCATTACCTGCATCTCTCTCTCTCTCTCTCTCTCTCTCTCTCTCTCTCTCTCTCTCTCTCTGTCTCATTGTGTCATGTGGATTACTGTTAATTTGTTATGTTGATCTGTTCTGTACGACATCTATTGCACGTCTGTCCGTCCTGGAAGAGGGATCCCTCCTCAGTTGCTCTTCCTGAGGTTTCTACTGTTTTTTTTTCCCCGTTAAAGGGGTTTTTGGGGAGTTTTTCCTGATCAGCTGTGAGGGTCATAAGGACAGAGGGATGTCGTATGCTGTAAAGCCCTGTGAGGCAAATTGTGATTTGTGATACTGGGCTGTATAAATAAAATTGATTGATTGATTGAATGTTTCAATATTATTTCACTGTTTCCACATAATAAAGACGTGTTCATCAAATCACTTGTTTTCATCTTTATTATGATCAAAGTGTCTGAATGATTTTCTCTTCATAGTAACAGTAACTTTATTAAATCCAGAGAAAAATAAGCTGATAAAGATCCTGTAAGTTCTCTGTGATGAATTCAGAAAGAAAGTTTCAGAATATATGATATAGGTCTATTTTTACTGAACATTTTAAGAGTCGTCGTCGTCGTCGTCGTCGTCGTCGTCGTCCTCCGCTTATCCGGGTCCGGGTCGCGGGGGCAGCAGCCTCAGCAAGGAAGCCCAGACAGTCCTCTCCCCAGCCACTTCCATCAGCTCTTCCGCGGGAACCCCGAGGCGTTCCCAGGCCAGCCGGGTGATGTAGTCCCTCCAGCGTGTCCTGGGGCGGCCCCGAGGTCTCCTCCCGGTTGGACATGCCCGAAACACCTCCCAAGGGAGGCGTCCGGAAGGCATCCTTACCAGATGCCTGAACCACCTCAACTGGCTCCTCTCGATGTGGAGGAGCAGCGGCTCTACTCCGAGTCCCTCCCGAATGTCTGAGCTCCTCACCCTATCCCTAAGGCTGAGCCCAGCCACCCTGCGGAGGAAACTCATTTCGGCCGCTTGTATTCGCGATCTCATTCTTTCGGTCACTACCCAGAGCTCGTTACCATAGGTGAGGGTTGGAACAAAGATCGACCAGTAAATCGAGAGCTTCGCTTTCTGGCCAAGCTCCCTTTTCACCACAACGGACCGGTTAAGCGCCCACATCACTGCTGACGCTGCCCCAATCCGCCTGTCAATCTCCCGCTCCATCCTACCCTCACTCGTGAACAAGATCCCGAGATACTTAAACTCCTCCACCTGAGGAAGGACCTCCCCCCTGACCTGGAGTGGGCAATCCACCCTTTTCCGGCTGAGGACCATGGCCTCGGACTTGGAGGTGCTGATTCTCATCCCAGCCGCTTCACACTCGGCTGCGAATCGCCCCAGTGAGAGCTGGAGGTCACTGTTCGATGGAGCTAGGAGGACCACATCATCCGCAAAAAGCAGGGACGAGATTCTCCCATCACCGAACCTGACACCCTCCACCACTCGGCTGCGCCTAGAAATTCTGTCCATAAAAGTTATGAACAGAACCGGTGACAAAGGGCAGCCCTGGCGGAGTCCAACCCTCACCGGGAACAGGTCCGACTTACTGCCAGCCACGCGAACCAGACTCATGCTCCTTCGGTACAGGGACTGGATGGCCCTTAGCAAGGGCCACCCACCCCATACTCCTGGAGCACCCCCCTCAGGATGCCCCTGGGGACACGGTCGTAAGCCTTCTCCAAATCCACAAAACACCTGTGGACTGGTTGGGCGAACTCCCATGCCCCCTCCAGCACCCTGGCGAGGGTAAAGAGCTGGTCCACGGTTCCGCGTCTGGGACGAAAACCACATTGCTCCTCCTCGATCCGAGGTTCAACTATCGACCGGACCCTCTTCTCCAGCACCCTGGAGTAGACCTTACCGGGTAGGCTGAGGAGTGTGATCCCCCTGTAGTTGGAACAGACCCTCTGGTCCCCTTTCTTGAAAATGGGGACCACCACCCCGGTGTGCCACTCCAGGGTCACTGCCCCCGATGTCCACGCAATGTTGCAGAGGCGTGTCAGCCAAGACAGCCCTACAACATCCAGAGCCTTGAGATATCCGGGACGAATCTCATCCACCCCCGGGGCTCCACCGCCTCGGAGTTGTTTCACCACCTCGGCGACTTCTGCCCCAGAAATTGGACGACCCGCCCCTGAGACCCCCGTCTCTGTTTCCTCACTGGAATACGTGTTGGTGGGATTGAGGAGCTCCTCAAAGTATTCCTTCCACCGCCCGACAATGTCCCCAGTTGGCGTCAGCAGCTCCCGCCTCCACTGTAAACAGTGTGAGCAAGTTGCCGCCTTCCCCTGAGGCGCCGGACGGTTTGCCAGAACCTCTTTGGAGCCGATCGATAGTCTTCCTCCATGGCCTCACCGAACTCCTCCCACGCCCGAGTTTTTGCCTCCACGACTGCCGCCACCGCGCTCCGCTTGGCCCGCCGGTACCCGTCAGCTGCTTCCGGAGACCCACAGACCAACCATGCCCTGTAGGCCTCCTTCTTCAGCCTGATGGCTCCCCTCACCTCTGGTGTCCACCAGCGGGTTCGGGGATTACCGCCGCGACTGGCACCAGCGGCCTTGCGGCCACAGCTCGCGACCGCCGCCTCAACAATGGCAGAGCGGAACAAGGCCCATTCGGACTCAATGTCCCCCTCCGCCCTCAGGGCGGTTGAAGCTCTCCGGTGGGAGTTGAAGATCATCTGGACAGGTTCTTCCATGAGCGTTCCCAGCAGACCCTCACTGTTCGTTTGGGTCTGCCAGGTCTGTGCGGCGTCTTCCCCCACCATCTGATCCAACTCACCACCAGGTGGTGATCAGTTGACAGCTCTGCTCCTCTCTTCACCCGAGTGTCCAGAACATATGGCCGCAGGTCAAATGATACGACTACAAAGTCGATCATTGACCTGCGACCTAGGCTGTCCTGGTGCCACGTGCACCGATGGACATCCTTATGTTTGAACATGGTGTTAGTTATGGCCAAACTGCGACCCGCACAGAAGTCCAATAACTGAACACCACTCGAGTTCAGATCGGGCAGGCCGTTCCTCCCAATCACGCCCCTCCAGGTCCCGCTGTCATTGCCCACATGAGCGTTGAAGTCCCCCAGCAGAACAATGGAGTCCCCGGTTGGGGCACTGTCCAGCACCCGTCCCAGGGACTCCAAAAAGGGTGGGTACTCTGAACTGTTGTTCGGTGCATAAGCACAGACAACAGTCAGGACCCGTTCCCCGACCCGAAGGCGCAGGGAAGCAACCCTTTCGTCTACCGGGGTAAACCCCAACGTACAGGCAGAGAGTCTGGGGGCTATCAGAAAGCCCACCCCGGCCCTCCGCCTCTCACCCGGAGCAACTCCAGCGAAGGAGAGAGTCCAACCCCTCTCAAGGACTAGGGTTCCAGAGCCGGAACTATGTGTCGAGGTGAGGCCGACTATATCTAGCCGGTAACGCTCAGCCTCTTCCACAAGCTCCGGCTCCTTCCCCGCCAGAGAGGTGACATTCCATGTCCCAAGAGCCAACTTCTGTAACCGAGGATTGGACCGCCAAGGCCCCCGCCTTGGTCTGCTGCCCAATCCACATTGCACCGAACCCTTCTGGATCCCTCTACGGGTGGTGGGCCTGCAGGGGGACGAACCCATGTAGCCGGTTCGGGCTGGGCCCGGCCGGACCCCATGGGCAAAGGCCCGACCACCAGGCGCTCGCCCACGGACCCCAACCCCAGGCCTGGCTCCAGGGCGGGGCCCCGGTAACCCTCCGGGCCGGGTACACTTGTCCTTGATCATAACCATCATGAAGGGTCTTTTTAAGAGTTCATAAACTCAGACAAAACTCCTCATTATTGTTTGATTAGTACAAACAGTGATGGTAGTAGTATAAGTCCATCATCTGTTGTCACAATGGATATGAATGCCTTCATGACTGTAAAACTTATTCTGCTATAGTCATTACAGATTTGTCTGTAATAATAAACCTTTGGAACAAAACCCATGGTAGGAACATTTCAATGATAAATCATCCAATCAGGTCTCATTAGAGTTCTCAATTTCAACCCGAGCCCGAATCCGACCCGAATAAGCCCGACGGGTCGGGTCGGTTTGGGCTGACTAGTTAAGTTAATTGGGGCGGGCTGAGTCGGGCTCGGACAGCGGAGAGAGAGGGAAAAAAAAAAGTGTGTCTGTCAGAAAGCGCACTGTGTGAGGGTGTGACAGCAGCACTAACACACAATGCTGCTGTCCATGGTTCTCACTTCTGAGCAGCCTGTGAGGAAGAAAATATGCATGTCTGTTAAGATTATTCCAAATCCATTCATTATTCAATGTTATGTTGTTGATGTTTGAAGGTTATAGTTACCGTTTTTAATAAAGTGTTCAAGTTGAAGTTGAAGTATGGTCTGCTGTGTGTGTGTGTGTAAGGGGATGATAATAGGGCTATAATAATTAAGCAAGAAGAATATGCGAATTATAAAAATAAAGAATGCTGAATTCCGTTCTGACAAAAAAAAAAAAAAATACTAAAACAAGATATGCTGCTGTGAAGCGTGAGCGAAGTTTGGTCAGTCAGTCAGCATTCAGGTGCAGGAAAAGTGTTGAGAGCGGCTGCGGCTCATTAAATGCAGCGGCGCAGCTCTACATGATGCGCAATGGTTGCTCTCCCCCACGCTGACGTTGAAGCCTGTCTGTCTGGTAATATTATTTTGGGACATGAATGATTGGTTGACTTTAAGTGATTAAAGCTACTGTATTTGAGGCAGGGCAGCCAGACTGCTGAGGCGCAGAGGGGGAGCATCATTTTTTCCCCCTAACATTTAAAAAAAAAACAAACCAAAACTCAAGTTCAGTCGGGCTCGGACCCAGTGATGTATGTGATGATGTCGGGCCGAGCTGGTTTCGGGCTTCACGTCCCTCGGGTCATTCCGGTTTTGGGTTGAATTTTTGGGCCCGTTGAGAACTCTAGCTCTCATTCCTGAAGTGTCTTTATAGTAAGGACTGTAATATTGTAATTACTTCAGGTGTCTCCAAAGAACATGCATTATTATTTGAATTAAACTAAAAGTCAGAAAAGTGTTTGTTAAATCTGAAATAAATAGCAGTATATCGTCTGCATAGAGAGAAATAAAATGAGTTTGATCTACAAATTTAAACTGGGAAATATTTACATCCTGTTTTTGCTGAAGAACCACAAAGAGAAATAAACAGATGACAAAAGGACAGAATTAATATGTGACTGATTTACATACTCCATCAATCGTTTTTGTTGTTAATTATGAAATACATGTTTTTGCTGGAATACAAAACACACAAAATGGCTGAATTATGTAATACTCATAACTACTAATTAAACAACATGAAAAAAATTATTGAGATTAAATATTGTAATTTATTTAAATAATAAATTTGTTCAAGATCTAATGAATATTGTAAGATTTAAAATAAATAATATTTACAGATTTAGTGTTCATGTGTTATCATACTCTATGAATTAAATCTATCAAAGGACTGAAATCATTCTTCAACAGAGTTTAGCTTTGATGTGCAGCAGAATGTAAAAACCCTGAATAAGTGTTTTATGTACAGTATATTACTGTAAGATTATAAATGTTGTAAGTGTTTCATTCTTAACTGCATTTTTTGTTCTGAGTAAAACTTGTGTTGTTTTAGTTTCAGTGCAGCTGTTGAGTCAGATCAGTTCCTCTCCAGCTGAGGGAGGTTTTTGTACAACGTTGTATCACTGTGTGAACGGGTAGCTGTAACTCTGCTGACAGTAGTAAACTCCTGAATCTTCAGCCTGAACTCCTCTGATGGTCAGAGTGTAGTCAGTCCCAGATCCACTCCCACTAAAACGATCTGAAACTCCAGACTGACGAGTTGTAGCTGAATAAATCAGGAGTTTAGGAGCTTCTCCAGGTTTCTGAAGGTACCAGTGGAGGTCGCCATAAACATTTGAACTGGTTTTACACCTGATGGAGACAGTTTGTCCTGGAGCAACAGACTGAGATCCAGGAGACTGAGTCAGGATGATTTCTCCTGATGAATCTGAAAACATGACAAAGAGGAGAAGGGTTATTGAGACAGATCCAGCTTGCAGAAAGATGATCAACATCCAAACAGAAGAGTCTCATTTCTTTAACATGGAGAATAGATGGAAGAAGGTAAATGCTGCTTGTTTCAGTGTTTCTCCATCAGAGCAGAACATCATTGTGGTGAACCTGGTTGCATCCTGAAGCAAAGTTTTCAGACAGAAGAGAGTCTCACCCTGAACAAGGAGCCCCAGGGTGGCCAGCAGTAGAATCAGTGACATCATCATTGTGCTGCCGGCGTGTCAGTGGCTGTGAAAGGCCTGGACAGCCACTGATCAACACTGGCCTCTTAACGGCTGGGAGCAGAGAGGCAGGACACATATGCAAACACACAGAGTCAGTCAACTGGAGCTGTCCTCAACATATCAGGCTGTTTACTTTGGCTGACAGCGTTTCCTCACATATTTACATATTTATATGGTAGCCCGGTCTTTTTTGACTTCCTCTTATTATTTAGAAATTCTGTTATGGAAAATTTTCACACTGATTTACCTCAACTTTTTGATATCCAACCATGTTCCCTGGTTTCTCCCCACATGTGTCATGTCTTGTGTTTATTCCCGCCTTTGTGTTTTCCTGCTTTGTCCCGATTTGTTTCACCTGTCCCTCAGTAGCCTTGGTGTCACCTGTCCCTTGTAACACCCTGCTTCTCCTGTGAATTCAGTCTGTGTTTCTCCTTTTCATTGTCACATTATCTACATTTGATGTTGATGTCTCTTGTCCCTCATGTTTCTCACGTCTTCATGGTTTCTTCCTTTATCAGCTTTTTATGTCCCTGTACATATATTTTTGTTTTAGTCTGCATTATGTATTGATATGTTTGACCTGATTCTTCTTCTCTGAGGAGCTGTTGCAGGTCGACCTGAGAACCTCCCTCCACGTGATCATGTGACCTCCATTATCTAATAAATTCCTTACTGGGCCACTCCCACCCTCTGTCTCTCCTCCTTAGCTTAGTGAATATTAGGCAGGTTCTGGGGGATTGCTTTTGCTTGTGCTCTCAAACACAGGCCTGCTGTAGTTCTGTGGTTTGACAGTGGGAGATTAGTTAAGTTAGGTTAGTAAGTAGTAGCTTGGCTATATGTGGTGAACCTAACATTTGCTGTACAACTTGATGGGTGAGGTCTAGGCCTGTCTTTGTGCATGTGGCTTTGATAGCCAACTTAGTAGTTGTTCAGTGTAGGAGAGGCCTTTAATATGGCCTCCCTTGATGACTTTATTGAGACACCCTCAGAGGAGTTGGCTGATCAGTTTACCAGAGATCAGCTGCTGAAACTTGTTCATTATTATCAAGATTACTCCTGAGTATAAACATGTAAAGGAAAGTATGAAAATGTACTCAAAGCTACCTTGACTGACCATGATATTTTCAAGACCACAGGCCTCAACTGAGCCTGCCGTTTTGCTGGTTGATCCTTCCGAAGATTCCTCAAATCTGTCTCCTTCACTCTCAGATGCTGCTGTTCAGTTGAGTTAAAAGAGCTGGTGTTACAGGAAACAGTTAAACAAATGCTGTTGGAACATGGAGCTAGAGTTTAAACATTTTTGCGTTACCGAGCTTGGCCAAGTCTGAGCCATCTGGCATTGTTAACAATAGCAGACTGGTTCCACCATTCATGGAGAAGAATGTTGAAGTATATGCCAGGCTTGGACACTGCTTCTCCAAAGTGTGTTGGTAGAAAAGGCTCAGGAAGGCGATTCTGCTTTGAGCCTTCAAGAAAGATGAGCATTATGGTAAAGTTAAAAATGCTGTCCTCAAGGCTTATGAGCTGGTTCCTGCGCCAACAATTCAGGAGCCTCAGTAAGCCTGATAAGCAAACTTATGTGGAGTTTACTAAGGAAAAAGTAACACTTTTCAATCGATGGTACTGATCGCAAAACAGAAAGCAGAAGATTTGACATGGTTGATCTTGAACAATTTAAAAACTGTCTGCCTGATGTAATCTGCACATATGTTAATGAGCGGAGTGTCAACAACTGAAAAGGCTTCTGTTTAGCTGATGAATTCATGTTGTCTCATAAGACTAACATAAATAAAGTGCAGGATGAGCCAAAGAGACAATGTGCTCGCAGATGCACTCTCAAGGTCGTGAGTATAATCAGTGTTATTGATTCAAGGGATTTGCATGTTTGCTTATTTAAAAGATGCCTCATATCAACCTGCTTATGGGAGGGGATGTTATGTATTGATGTTTGACCTGATTCCTCTTCTCTGAGGAGCTGCTGCAGGTCGACCTGAGAACTTCTCTCCACATGATCATGTGACCTCTGGCATCTAATAAATGCCCTTTACTGGGCCACTCCCACTCTCTCTCAGCAGCACTGCTGTCCACCACCATTTGCCTCCTTTGTTCTTTTATTTTGTTAGATTCAGTTGTCAATATACTTTATTTAACTAAGCATACTTGATTTGATTTACATTCAAAATGTGATTCAGAGATGCCTGGATATCTGTACTACCATCTAGACCTGATTAATAACTGAGGGAAGGGATGCAGATTTTGTGCTAAATAACAGGACAACATCGGCATCGAAGGTTAGTTTTTTGTATGTTGTTTTTGTGTGACTCTTTTTCACTGTGTGAACACACACTGACTGTTGACATAGTGATAACTCTGACAGTAGTAAACTGCTGCATCTTCAGTCTGAACTCCACTGATGGTCAGAGTGAAGTCAGAGTTTGATCCACTGCCTGAAAACAATCTGGAATCCCTGATTCTCTCTCATCAGTGTAGGAAATGAGCAGTTGAGGAGTTTCTCCATTTTTATGTAGGTACCAGTTTACAAACCCTGGTGCCCACCCGAACCTGTTGGAACATAGTGATTTCCATAAACAGCTCATTCTAAGACAATGAAAACACAATGATTCTTATTTTCAGGTGATTATACATTGAATAAAACATACTTATTAAATTATATTAAATTTCTGCTGATATATCCTCCTTATTCCTACACTCTGGACTTTTTAAGCAACTTTGTGCTGCTCGCCTAACCTGGAAATCCAGATGCCCCACCCCCAGCAAATTCTAATTTGCTCTGCAGGGGGATCTGGCCCCGACGAGCAGAGCCCGCTGAATCGCCTATCAGACCAATCAGATCAGTCTATCTAACAGAGGCGACAGACGGGATAGAGCAAAAGCATAATATATCAGTTACCTCCACTGTTGGGCAAACAAATGGGGCTTAGTGCAATGAATACATCACCTTGTTTTTTGCTCTGACTGGCCATCGTGCTATCCAGTTGTGTGCAGGGGCATTTAATATGTCTCTGTTAGTGCCGCCCCTTGGGTAGGAAGGGTGTATCGGTGAGGGTCAGACTTTAAATCTTTGGTAGCACTTTATAATACAGCCCGTGTTTTACGACGTAACTCCCCGTGTCTTATGGCATAACTTCCTGTGTCTTACGGCATAACTTCCCGTGTCTTACGGCGTAACTCCCCGTGTCTTACGGCATAACTTCCCGTGTCTTACCATATACTTATTGGGACTTTCATGGTAACTCTCTGACATCTACATGGCATTTTAGAGGAACCTGTTGTGTAGTTTCGCTTGTCTTACAGTAGACCTGCCGGGGTCTTACAGTGGAACTGCTACTGTCTTATGCTGTCACTCCCAGTGTCTTATAATGGAACTTCATGCGTCTTACCTTGCACTTACTGGGACTTCCCGGGTGACTCTCTGACATCTACCATGACATTTTGGGGGAGCCTATATGGTTTAGTTTCACTTATGACTTACAGTGTAACTCGCTATGTCTTACAGTAAAACGTCTTACAGTCCAACTCCTGATGTCTTACCATACTTATTAAAACTTATAACTATAAAATCAGATATGATTTACAGTTTTAAAATACACGAAAATCATACTGCAATATGTAACCTGTTTAATCACACAATGACAACTTCAGAGTTATAAAATATCTTTATTCTTTACCACGCAGACACCTGGTACTTACATGCTAAGTGCCCAAGACTTCCTGTAAGTACCAGGGAGCGGGTTGTATTTTAAAGTGCACACTGTTCACCCTTCCTTACCATGCTGGTACCTGGTACTTACACTCTAAGCACCAGAGACTTCTGCTGGACAAAGTTTGATATTATGTAGATGATACAGGGGTCTACTGTGGAGCTGCTTCTTTGACTGATAGTGCTGGATCTTTAAGAAGTTTTTACGTATTCAAGTAAGTAAAAACTAACTCACATTTGAAGGTTGTTCCAATTCATGTTGTCAGATTTCAAACAATTGTACAAATGCAGCTCCTAATTTTTTCATTCACAGAAAAACCTCATTCTGGTTTATTATGGTGTTGTTTCATACATAACTCTTCTGGTGAGGAAAACTATTTACTCACAGACTGTCATATTAATGTGAACAGCTTTGTTTAACATTAGCAGTTTGTCTTATACCCACTGATAACAGCTAACAGTCTGCAGGCATCACATTTTCCTAATGTGAAAAATAGTTTTACAGTGATTAATAACACAGGATTTTCTTAGTTCATCAAAACTTCTGTCAGTTTAAAACTATCAAAAAATATTGTTGTTTGCTTATGCGTGTGTGTGTGTGTGTGTGTGTGTGTGTGTCCTCAGTGAAGTGTATCAGTCTCTGCAGTAGCTTCCAGATGCAGCAGTCACTTCAGTTTCTGTTCAGTCTGACTGAGGGAGGTTTTTGTACGACGCTTTTTCACTGTGTGAACACATACTGACTGTTGATGACATGAAAACTCTGACAATAGTAAACTGCTGCATCTTCAGCCTGAACTCCACTGATGGTCAGAGTGAAGGCAGAGTTTGATCCACTGCCTGAAAAACGACCTGGAGTCCCTGATGCTCGACTGCTAGTATCGTAAATGAGCAGTTTAGGAGTTTCTCCATCTCTCTGTTGGTACCAGTGCAAAACGCTCCCAGCATAAACCCTCTGACTGGTCCTACAGCTGATGGAGACGGAGCCTCCCAGAGCAGAGCTCACTGCTCCAGGCTGAGTCACTGTGACCTGACCTCTGGACTCTGAGGATACAGAGACAAAAACATAAAGCAGCGTCATGGTTTTGTGGTCTTCATTTCAGAGGGACGGATGTTGATAGAGGAGAGGAGTTTGATTCTCTGGACTTTACCTGTGAAGCAGCAGCAGAGGAGAGTCCAGATGAGGACGGAGGTCAAAGTCATGTTTTTGATGAAGAGGAGGATTTCTGTGGCTTCTGTTGTCATGAAGGACAGCTGTCAGTCATCCAGTGTTCAACTCTCAGGACTATAAACTCTCCCAGAGCACTGGAGCATGGTGCTGCTGATGCAAAGTGGCTCTCTATGGAAATGCTCTGACTGACTCCAACAGGGACTTGGATTACTCTGATGATGCTGTTTATCAGTGGATCAATACATTTATCAGAGGATTGATCAGGAATGTGTCACTCATCATTTAGATGTGGATTTGCTTTGATGACTGCAGAAAGATTTTCTTTCACAACGTCTTCTGTCTGGTTTCATTTAATGTGAGAGGGATCAATTTTACTTTCAGACAAATTTAACAATAAAGATGTAACAATGTGATTAATTCTGAAACATTGTGACACTGTTTGATAACTATAATGTTAAATAGTAAATTCTTTTCAAAAGAGGAAGTGTTGTTGTTGAGTTTGTTGTGTTCAAAGTCAGAGAGCCGTGTCTCTGTACAGTCAGAGGTTTTTGTACGACGACTCAATCAGTTTGTATCACTGTGGTGGACTTTTGGTGGAGGAACCAGACTGGATGTTGGAAGTAAGTTTCTGCACAAATATTTAATCAGTCACGGTTTTAATTTCAGTGTCTGAATATTTGTAGTAGATATAAGTTTCCATTGGACTGATCTAAATCACTTTCATTGTTCATTTCTCTTCTTTAACCTTGAAGTTGAACTCAAAGCAGTTTCACTGAACTTCTCTTTAAACATTCAGTTGAATTTGTGAAATGTGAACAACTTAAACTGTAGGAAAGATTAAAGAACAACACTCGCACTTTATACATGTTTTAAATTCAGCCTTTAAAACTGTTTTGAAGTTGAGTTGAAATGATTTCAAACCCTGAGAATGAAGCAGAAATGCTGCCAAATCTCTGATCTTGTAAAATGGCTCAAATTGTCTTTTAACCTCAGTTTGAAATAATGTTGACTCTTCTCTGATGCTATTTGTATTTTTCAATCTGTCTGATGAACAATTTCAATTTGGTGGTGAGTTATTTTTGGCTGATAATGTCCTTTAACAGTGGATCTGATTGACTTTTGTCCTGTTGAGAGTTTGGACTGTAAATATGTTTGTATAAATGTACCAGGACTTTGAACTAAAGAATATATGAGTGAAAATATATTCAGTGTTGATGCTGAAGCTGTGAATCTTTTATTTCCAGTGTAGTTTGATATCTCTCAGGTCATATGAGGACTCTTTCTGTGCTGAAAGGGAAGTGAAACAATGTGTGAGTGAGTGAGTGAGTGAGTGAGTGAGTGAGTGAGTGAGTGACTGGTGGAGCAGAAACACCATCTGACAGAAACTCCTTCAAGGAGAAAATCCACTCTCACACAGTAAAGGTGTCCAAGTGTCTGGTGTTTGATTGACAGCTGTGTGGTCCCTGTCCTCTAAGCTGATTGGTGTCTCCTAGGTGATGTCCGTCCCACCTGACGGTGCTGCCCCTCCAGAGAGGAGCTGCAGCAGGGGAAGGCCACGCTCATGTGCCTGGCCAACAAGGGCTTCCCCTCAGACTGGAGTCTGGCCTGGAAGGTGGACGGCAGCAGCAGCAGCAGCAGCAGCAGCTGGGAGGAGAGCAGGAGCCCCGGGGTGCTGGAGAAGGACGGCCACTACAGCTGGAGCAGCACCCTGAGGCTCCCTGCAGACCAGTGGGGGAAGGTGGGCTCTGTGACCTGTGAGGCCACCCAGGGCTCCCAGACTCCGCTCTCAGAGACACTGAGGAGAGACCAGTGTTCCCAGTCCTGACCTGACTCACTGGGACTCTGCTACTGGTTTGACTCTGCTACTGCTCTCACTCTGCACTCTGGAACTATCTCTGTCTTTCATTTCACATCTTTCAATAGCAATATTTACCAGCTTGTTGCAATGTTTCAATATTATTTCACTGTTTCCACATAATAAAGACGTGTTCATCAAATCACTTGTTTTCATCTTTATTATGATCAAAGTGTCTGAATGATTTTCTCTTCATAGTAACAGTAACTTTATTAAATCCAGAGGAAAAATAAGCTGATAAAGATCCTGTAAGTTCTCTGTGATGAATTAAATCTGAAATAAATAGCAGTATATCGTCTGCATAGAGAGAAATAAAATGAGTTTGATCTACAAATTTAAATTGGGAAATATTTACATCCTGTTTCTGCTGAAGAACCACAAAGAGAAATAAAGAGATGACAAAAGGACAGAATTAAAATGTGACTGATTTACATACTCCATTAATCCTTTTTTGGTGTAATCTATAAAATACATATTTTGTTGGAATACAAAACACACAAAATGGCTCACATATATTTAAGACATAATTAGTTATTATTCTACACAAAAAAGAAAATGTTGAGATTAAATGTTATAATTCATTTAACCCTTTGATGCCCCTTCAAAAAAGTTACGTAAATGTCCCCACACACATAAATGTGCTCATAAAAACTCAAGCTATAAAAAAATTATAAATTATTATTTTTTTAATTTTTCTTTTTTAATTCTTTAAATCAGCATCAGTCCTAAACATGCATATCAAATATTCGTGAAGTTTTGTAATCTTTAACCCTTAAATTGCCAATTTTTTGTCATGATGCAACTCTGTTTCATGGTCTAAAAATCACAATAAATGATTTTTTTTTCAATATACAGTACAGGCCAAAAGTTTGGACACACCTTCTCATTCAATGCGTTTTCTTTATTTTCATGACTATTTACATTGTAGATTCTCACTGAAGGCATCAAAACTATGAATGAACACATGTGGAGTTATGTACTTAACAAAAAAAGGTGAAATAACTGAAAACATGTTTTATATTCTAGTTCCTCCAAAATAGCCACCCTTTGCTCTGATTACTGCTTTGCACACTCTTGACATTCTCTCCATGAGCTTCAAGAGGTAGTCACCTGAAATGGTTTTCCAACAGTCTTGAAGGAGTTCCCAGAGGTGTTTAGCACTTGTTGGCCCCTTTGCCTTCACTCTGCGGTCCAGCTCACCCCAAACCATCTCCATTGGGTTCAGGTCCGGTGACTGTGGAGGCCAGGTCATCTGCCGCAGCACTCCATCACTCTCCTTCTTGGTCAAATAGCCCTTACACAGCCTGGAGGTGTGTTTGGGGTCATTGTCCTGTTGAAAAATAAATGATCGTCCAACTAAACGCAAACCGGATGGGATGGCATGTCGCTGCAGGATGCTGTGGTAGCCATGCTGGTTCAGTATGCCTTCAATTTTAATAAATCCCCAACAGTGTCACCAGCAAAACACCCCCACACCATCACACCTCCTCCTCCATGCTTCACAGTGGGAACCAGGCATGTGGAATCCATCCGTTCACCTTTTCTGCGTCTCACAAAGACACGGCGGTTGGAACCAAAGATCTCAAATTTGGACTCATCAGACCAAAGCACAGATTTCCACTGGTCTAATGTCCATTCCTTGTGTTTCTTGGCCCAAACAAATCTCTTCTGCTTGTTGCCTCTCCTTAGCAGTGGTTTCCTAGCAGCTATTTGACCATGAAGGCCTGATTGGCGCAGTCTCCTCTTAACAGTTGTTCTAGAGATGGGTCTGCTGCTAGAACTCTGTGTGGCATTCATCTGGTCTCTGATCTGAGCTGCTGTTAACTTGCCATTTCTGAGGCTGGTGACTCGGATGAACTTATCCTCAGAAGCAGAGGTGACTCTTGGTCTTCCTTTCCTGGGTCGGTCCTCATGTGTGCCAGTTTCGTTGTAGCGCTTGATGGTTTTTGCGACTCCACTTGGGGACACATTTAAAGTTGTTGCAATTTTCCGGACTGACTGACCTTCATTTCTTAAAGTAATGATGGCCACTGGTTTTTCTTTAGTTAGCTGATTGGTTCTTGCCATAATATGAATTTTAACAGTTGTCCAATAGGGCTGTCGGCTGTGTATTAACCTGACTTCTGCACAACACAACTGATGGTCCCAACCCCATTGATAAAGCAAGAAATTCCACTAATTAACCCTGGTAAGGCACACCTGTGAAGTGGAAACCATTTCAGGTGACTACCTCTTGAAGCTCATGGAGAGATTGCCAAGAGTGTGCAAAGCAGTAATCAGAGCAAAGGGTGGCTATTTTGAAGAAACTAGAATATAAAACATGTTTTCAGTTATTTCACCTTTTTTTGTTAAGTACATAACTCCACATGTGTTCATTCATAGTTTTGATGCCTTCAGTGAGAATCTACAATGTAAATAGTCATGAAATTAAAGAAGATGCATTGAATGAGAAGGTGTGTCCAAACTTTTGGCCTGTACTGTACTCCATGCAAACTTGATTTCCTGTTTTTTGTTTCATTTATGGTTTGATGATTGCAGCCTGCTATATGTGAAAGATTAGCAGTGACATTTATTTATATGCATTTTTTTGCACTGTCAAATTGCACAAAAATGTGCTAATCAAAAATAAAGCTGTTCAGTATTCTAAATTAGTATGATCTACTTTTGTAAAGAACCTCACCTACTGCCCATTTAACATTTTCACTTATTTATTAGAACAACACAAAAGAGAGTAAGAACAAGATTTATAAATAACTGTAACTTGAATAACAATATCAACAATAACAAAATAAACATAACAGAACGATCTGTTCAGGGGAGGCAGGAGCTGCAAACTGTGCCATAATGCTCCTTGCAAACATGTTTCTTACAGATCTTGCATTTGTAGAGCACAATTCTCCGTGTGGGGCAGAGTGCACACTGCCTCCTCACACGGAGAGTTGTGGGTGTGGTGCTGGTGCTGGTGGGGCTGCAATTTCCACACCTGGATTAACATCAGGGGGAGCTGGGCAGTCCACAGATCCCAGATAGCACCGCCAGTGGGCTGTGGTGACGCCATTGCCGCCGCGGTCTGGACAGCCGGTCGTCAAAACGCAGGATTCGGCTTATCAATCCAAACGTTTTGGCCGACATAGTAGCCCTGAATATGTGCCGGCCAGTCTGCGCATCCCATAGGCTGCGGCTTACTTCACCGCGGGAGCGATCGGCGTACACGCCGGCCAGCCAGCAGTCCAAAGACCGCACGGTGGTGGCATCGAGGTCCTTCCAGTCCGGGACCGTCCTTCTCCTATGCAGGTTGGTGTAATTTAGGACAAATTTCGTGACCTCCAGGGTGAGAAATAAATCTAAACTGTCTATCACTTCACCAACTCTGGCCATGGCATAGTGGGTGGGTCCGTGCGTAATCCCTGTGCCCGAAGGGTTAAATTGTAGGGTCTCCGAGTGTGTGGCTGCCCACTGGATCTCCCCGTTTTTGGACCTCCAGGACAGGTCCGGTGATGTCTCCCCTTCCCCACCATCAGATAAGTCGGGGGAGCTGGTGGAGGATGAGCCAGCCCTCGGGAGGTCCTCCTACATCCTCTTCAGCTGTGTCGGTGTCCGACCTGGAGGTTATTTCGCTGTGTTCCATGGGCTCTGGATCGGGCTCCGCGATCATTACTAGCAGCTCTTTAGTGAAGTAGTGTCTCTTCATCATGCCAGAGAAGAAATGAGCAGCTCTCCTCCACTGTACTCATGTGCACCGTGCAACAGGTGCACCTGTGTAAACAAAGTCGGGGTCTGTTTTGGTTTTCACCGCGGCTGCACGTTTGATGTGCTGGGAAAGGTCCTGCATTTCGGTTATTTCAAAGCTGTGCATGGGGGCTTGTGTAGGTGTGTGTTTTACGTATTTTATAATAAAAAATGTCGGGGTGCTTTTAACTTTAGCGTAAGAGTTGCACATGAAACGGGGGATATAGAAAAGCGGCCACTTGAAAGCTAGGCTGCGCTTGTACGCATTCAGTCACACGGTAATGCAGTGTGAACGCTGGAGACACATGCGCGTGCACACACGCACACTCACATGCATACTTTAGGGATAGGCCCTAATCACACCCTCACACATACATAATGCCTTACATCTTGTGTGGAGAGCGGATGGAGAGGAAAATAGTGCGAGTGCCCTCTATCCGAAAAAGCAGGTATTTCCTCCATTTGCTATATATGGTAAAAATGACGTCATTGGGAAGGAAATCCCTCAGGCACACACTCACAAGCCTCAGACTTCAAATGAAGCGGAGAAATGAGAAGATGCATGTTTTATACTTTTTATTCAAGCAGGATGAAAAATAGTGATTTGAATGGGTTTCAATGACACTCATTAATGTGTGTGGGATGGCTAATGTGTGATGAGGCTAAGAATAAAAAAAATCATGAAAAACATTTAGAACACTCAAAAATGCCCAGCCTGTATCAATTATAAACAAAATGCATGAAAAATTGATAAAATATGCTAGAAATTAAAAGCCAAAAACACAAAAATGTGTCAAGATCCAATGAAGACTTTTAATGAATAATATTTACAGTTTTAGTGTTCATGTGTTATCATACTCTATGGATCAAACTTATCAAAGGATTGAAATTATTATTCAACAGAGTTTAGCTTTGATGTGCAGCAGAATGTTAAAAGCCTGAATAACTAAAATATACATAGTGTTTTATATACAGTATATTTAGATTATAAATGTTCTAAGTCAATTATTCTTAACTGCATTTTTTGTTCTGAGTAAAACTGTTGTCACAATGGATATGAATGCCTTCATGACTGTAAAACTTATTCTGCTATAGTCATTACAGATTTGTCTGTAATAATAAACCTTTGGAACAAAACCCATGGTAGGAACATTTCAATGATAAATCCTCCAATCAGCTCTCATTACTGAAGTGTCTTTATAGTAAGGACTGTAATATTGTAATAACTTCAGGTGTCTCCAAAGAACATGCATTATTATTTGAATTAAACTACAAAAGTCAGAAAAGTGTTTGTTAAATCTGAAATAAATAGCAGTATATCGTCTGCATAGAGAGAAATAAAATGAGTTTGATCTAGAAATTTAAACTAGCAAATATTTCCATCCTGTTTCTGCTGAAGAACCACAAAGAGAAATAAAGAGATGACAAAAGGACAGAATTGAAATGTGACTGATTTACATACTCCATTAATCATTTTTGTTGTTAATTATAAAATACATGTTTTTACTGGAATACAAAACACACAAAATGGCTGAATTATGTTATATACATAATTAGTAATTAAAAAACATGAAAGTAATTATTGACATTAAACACTGTAATCTATTTAAATAAAACATTTGTTCAAGATAAAATGAAAAATTGTAAGATTTAAAATAAACACTATTCACAGTTTTAGTGTTCATGTGTTATCATACTCTATGAATTAAACTTATCAAAGGACTGAAATCATTCTTCAACAGAGTTTAGCTTTGATGTGCAGCAGAATGTTAAAACCCTGAATAACTAAAATATACATAGTGTTTTATATACAGTATATTTAGATTATAAATGTTGTAAGTCAGTTATTCTTAACTACTTTTTTTCTGAGTAAAACTTGTGTTCAGCAGCTGTTGAGTCAGATCAGTTCCTCTCCAGCTGAGGGAGGTTTTTGTACGACGTTGTATCACTGTGTGAACGGTGTGCTGCTACTCTGCTGACAGTAGTAAACTCCTGAATCTTCAGCCTGAACTCCTCTGATGGTCAGAGTGAAGTCAGTCCCAGATCCACTTCCACTAAAACGATCTGAAACTCCAGACTGACGAGTTGTAGCTCCATAAATCAGGAGTTTTGGAGTTTCTCCAGGTTTCTGAAGGTACCAGTGGAGCCAGTTATTTACATCTGTACTGGTTTTACACCTGATGGAGAGAGTTTGTCCTGGAGCAACAGTCTGAGTTCCAGGAGACTGAGTCAGGATGATTTCTCCTGATGAATCTGAAAACATGACAAAGAGGAGAAGGGTTATTGAGACAGATCCAGCTTGCAGAAAGATGATCAACATCCAAACAGAAGAGTCTCATTTCTTTAACATGGAGAATAGATGGAAGAAGGTAAATGCTGCTTGTTTCAGTGTTTCTCCATCAGAGCAGAACATCATTGTGGTGAACCTGGTTGCATCCTGAAGCAAAGTTTTCAGACAGAAGAGAGTCTCACCCTGAACAAGGAGCCCCAGGGTGGCCAGCAGTAGAATCAGTGACATCATCATTGTGCTGCCGGCGTGTCAGTGGCTGTGAAAGGCCTGGACAGCCACTGATCAACACTGGCCTCTTAACGGCTGGGAGCAGAGAGGCAGGACACATATGCAAACACACAGAGTCAGTCAACTGGAGCTGTCCTCAACATATCAGGCTGTTTACTTTGGCTGACAGTGTTTCCTCACATATTTACATATTTATATGGTCATCTGATCTTTTTCTTCTTCCTCCAGCTAAATTCAGACAAGACTGAAGTCATCGTATTTGGTCCACTGAAACAAAGAGAAAGTGTCAGCAGTCACCTCCAGTCTCTCTCTCTTAAACCTACAAATCAGGTTAGAAATCTCGGGGTAATAATGGACTCAGACTTGAACTTTAACAGCCACATCAAATCAATAACATCAGCAGCTTTTTACCATCTAAAAAACATTGCCAAAATCAAAGGTATAGTGTCTAAACCTGACTTGGAAAGACTTATCCATGCATTTGTCTCTAGTAGGTTAGACTACTGTAACGGCCTGCTCACTGGCCTCTCCAAACGGGCCGTAAGACAGTTGCAGTACATCCAGAATGCTGCTGCTCGGGTCCTGACCAGAACCAGGAAGTACGAGCACATTAGTGCTGTGCTCAGGTCTCTACACTGGTTTCCTGTGGCTCAGAGAATAGACTTTAAAGCAGCTCTGCTTGTGTACAAGTCTCTCCACGGCCTAGCACACAAAGTACATCTCTGACATGTTAGTGCCATATGAACCATCTCGGACTCTGAGGACCTCAGGGACCGGCCTCCTGCTGGTGCCCAGAGTCAGGACTAAACATGAGGAATCAGGATTCCAGTTTGATGCAGCTAAAATCTGGAACAGTCTTTCTGAAGATGTGAGACAGGCCTCTACTCTGACAATGTTCAAATCTAGGCTCAAAACAGCTCTATTTCACTGTGCATATGACTGAAAGGATCTTATCTTATCTGCACTCTTCTCTTTTAAAGTTCATTTTATAATGATTATTTATGTTTTTATTTTGTATTGTGATTTTAATGTATTGTTCTGTAAAGCACTTTGAATTACTTTGTGTACGAATTGTGCTCTACAAATAAACTTGCCTTGCCTTGCCTCCAGCCATTTAGAAATTCTATAATGGAAAAATGTCAGACTTTTTCAAAATAAACAATAAACCAAGAAATCTGACATGGTTAGATATTGAAATATTCAGTTGAAAGTCACCCCACATGTAGTATTATACAGGACTCCAAAATTATAAGTGACAAAACAACAATGCTAAATTGTATTAATGAACACTTTATTGCCTCTTCTGATTTGTTTGAGGCTGCACGCCTCAACCAAAAGTAATTTGAACAATGCGATTTATTCTGATTCATCTCTGATTATTGAGCAACCCTTTCATTCCACAATGTTTACCTGCACTGCTTGGTGTTAACAAGTCAGCAGGCCCTGATAACCTTAAGTCTTCCTTTTTTAACTCTAACAGCTGATTTTATTGTTTCTCTTTAACATAAATTTTTAATCCTCCCGTGTCTTTAAACAAAGTTCCTCTAATCTGGAAATCGGCTTTTCTTCTTTTCCATTAAAAACTGGTGACCCAACCCAGCTAAACAACTACAGGCCCATCTCTAAACTCTCAGCCCCAGCCACAATTTTAGAATCTTAAGTGTCTGAGCAGATAAAAGAGTTTTTTATAGGTAAATGATATTTTATCTTTTTATCTATCTAGATTCTGAAAAAAAGCATAACACTTAAAAGTTGTCAATAATATGGTACGTTTGGGGCATGGGTAGTGTAGTGGATAGTAGTGCTGGTGCGCCACATACAGAGGCATTGCCTCGCTGCAGCGGTAGTGGGTTCGAGTCCGGCCTGCGACCCTTTGCTGTGTGTCAGTCCCCGCTCTCTCTCTCTCTCTGTCTCCCCATTTCACACACTGTCCTATCCATTAAAGGCAAAAAAGTGCACAAAAGTAATAAATAATAATAATAATATGGTATGGGCGGCACGGTGGTGTGGTGGTTAGCACTCTCACCTCACAGCAAGAGGGTTGCCGGTTCGATCCCGGGCGTGGGAGCCCTTCTGTGTGGAGTTTGCATGTTCTCCCCGTGTCAGCGTGGGTTCTCTCCGGGCACTCCGGCTTCCTCCCACAGTCCAAAGACATGCAGATTGGGGACTAGGTTAATTGATAACTCTAAATTGTCCATAGGTGTGAATGTGAGTGTGAATGGTTGTCTGTCTCTATGTGTCAGCCCTGTGATAGTCTGGCGACCTGTCCAGGGTGTACCCTGCCTCTCGCCCGATGTAGCTGGGATAGGCTCCACCCCCCCGCGACCCTCAAGAGGATGAAGCGGTTAGAAGATGAATGAATGAATGAATAATATGGTATATTCCTTGGATAGTGGTCTGCATTGTGTTGTTCTATTTGGTGACCTGTCAAAGGCCTTTCAATCAATCAATCAATCAATTTTATTTATAAAGCCCAATATCACAAATCACAATTTGCCTCACAGGGCTTTACAGCATACGACATCTCTCTGTCAGACAGATAGAGAGAGAGAGACAGAGACAGAGAGAGATGCAGGACAGACGGTAATGACAGTAGCTTACAACAACATTAATGAAAGTAATAATATTATAGTTATAGTTCTGGCTACTGTGGTACAATATGTTGAAAGTATGTATTAATATCTGGCAGTATACATGTGTGACAATAGTCATATGTGTATAATAACAGTAGAAGTATGACTAATGACTAATGATGGCAGCAGCAGCAGCAGGAGGCATCTGGCAGGACCACGGCAGCAGCACAACCACACACGTCACGCTGTCCAGGCACCGCTGTGATATGAGTTAATCTGAGAGACAGTGGAGCACAAAGGCTCCGGAGAAGAAGCCGAGTTAGTGACATGCAGTACAGCCGAGTTAGTGTCATGTCTGCCTCCCAGACTACAACAGGAAGATGATTCCACAGGAGAGGAGCCTGATAGCTAAAGGCTCTGGCTCCTGATCTACTTTTGGAGACTTTAGGGACCACGAGTAACCCTGCGTTCTCAGAGCGCAGTGTTCTGGTGGGATAATATGGCACTATGAGCTCTCTAAGATATGACGGAGCTTGACCATTTAGAGCTTTATAAGTTAACAGTAGGATTTTAAATTCAATTCTGGATTTTACAGGGAGCCAGTGCAGAGAAGCTAAAACAGAAGAAATATGATCTTGTTTCTTAGTTCCTGTTAGTACACGTGCTGCTGCATTCTGAATTAGCTGGAGAGTTTTTAAGGACTTACTAGAGCTACCTGATAATAGAGAGTTACAGTAATCCAGCCTTGAGGTAACAAAAGCGTGGACCAATTTTTCTGCATCTTTTCGGGTCAGGATAGGCCTAATTTTCACAATATTACGCAGATGAAAAAATGCAGTCTGTGAGGTTTGTTTTAAATGAGAATTAAAAGACAAATCTTGATCAAATATCTCTCCGAGGTTTCTTACGGTAGTGCTAGAGGCCAGAGCAATGCCATCTAGAGAAACTATGTCATCAGATAAAGAGTCTCTGAGTTGTTTGGGGCCAAGAACAATAACTTCAGTTTTGTCTGAATTTAACATCAGGAAATTGGTGCTCATCCAAGTTTTTATGTCTTTAAGGCAATTATGAAGTTTGGTTAATGGATTACTTTCTTCTGGCTTCATAGATAAATACAACTGTGTATCATCCGCATAACAGTGGAAATTTACATAATGAATATGAATGCACCCACACAGTGTTTGCATGCTCTGGACTTTGTGCATCAAGATGCATTGAGATTCATAACCAACTGTAGGCCCCAAACTCATCACTGTATCCTGCAGGCTTGGGTTGGCTGGCTCTCTTTAAAATTTCATAGACTGTTTCATTGGCATTTTCTTGTTACAGAGCTACTCTTGGCTGACTTCCAGCATATTTATGCCTGTACATTAAGCAAAAAGTTGAAAATGGCCCTGCTCAGCATGTTTTTATTGTCTGTACCTTGGGTTCGTATAGAGTTTGGTAAGTGGGCATTTATATCTGCAGCTCCTTATATGTGGAATCTTCTGCAGAAGGACTTAAAGCTGCACTCATTGGTTCTTTGTGGCCATTTCAAAACACTGTTGCAGGATTTTTGTACACAATCTTCTGTATTCCACTGTCGAGCGTGTCCTAGCTGGTCTTTGTAATCATGTGTAGTTGCTTTTTTTTTTTAGAATAGAATAGAATAGAATAGAATAGAATAGAAAAATGTTTATTCGGACATGTTTAAAAGAAACAAACAAGCTTTGGTTAGAAAAAATAAAATAAAAATAAAAATATAATAATAAAGAAATAAAAAAATGAAAGACATGAATAATCAAGTTGCATAAAGTAAAGGTCAGCCAGTCAGCAAGTCACAAAGACAAACCAAAGAAAACAAAAACAAAAACAAAAACAAAAAAACAATCAAACAAAGAAATACAACTCGGAAACATATTTGCATATTTCACGTCTGAAAAGGTGCAGGAAGGAAGTGTGAACTTATCTAGTCCTACCGCTTTTTTCTTTCTATATTTTATCTTTAAACTTTATGTTGAACCTAAATTTATGTTACGGAGGCGTGGCGTGCCCTGCCTCATAGTTTAACTTTGTTTATAGTTGTGTGTTTCATGCTAAGCAGGCTGTGTGAACCCCTGCACCTGATTGGCTCACGCTGAGGAGGTGTGCCTTCCCTCCACCTTCCATCTCCTGGACGCGTCTCCTTCGTTTGGATTGGTACAGTACCACATCAGCTCCACCAATCCCCAGGCTGCAGCTGAGGAGCAAGGCTATATAAGACTCAGCCCGCTCATCAATCAGGTAGCTTGCCAGACGTGTCTCCTGAATTTTGTAAATGTTAATGTGGCATTAACTTGAATGTTTGAAGTACATGAGGCACTTGATAGAGAGGACTGGGCTAGGGAACATAAGTTTCAATAACTGATTGCACTAACAATACTTATAGGCATTTCTTCTGTTTAGAGACACTAGGTTAAGGGGTGCTGTTCTAATTGTGTTATGTTTTGAACTAATCAAGAGTTAATTAGCGATTTTGTTTTTGCTTTTGATTTACTTAGTCTCCTTATTAGTACTCTAGTTTTGGTTCTCTTTGTTTCTTTAATTTGAGCAGCATCCATCAGCCCTTTTCCTTTAGCTTTGCCTCACAATTTCTGTTTGCCAAACCTTGTTTAATAAATAATTTTACTTTTACCGATTACAACTGGTTTATGTTGCTTCTCTTTTTGGGAAGCAACATAAACCATACTTGGATACTGTTAGGTAATAATTTATTTTTAGCTTTATACATGATTTGAGCTGTTTTGAAGTCAACCAGATCTTTAAATTTTAGAGCTTTCGATTTGATAAAGAGTGGGTTTGTTGTTTCTCTTTAAATGGTTTTATTTACAATTCTTATGGCTCTTTTTTGAAGAATATAGATTGGATTTGTGTTTGTTTTGTACATGTTTCCCCACACTTCCACACAGTAGCTTATGAATGGAAGAATAAAGGAGCAGTACAAGGTGTATTATAATGTTTGATTCAAAAAATCTTTGACTTTGAATAGTATTGCAACTGACTTTGATATTTTGGTTTTGATGTAGTTTATATGTGGCTTCCAGCACAATTTATTATCTGTTAATATTCCAAGAAATTTGTTTTCAGACACTCTTTCAATTTCAACATTGTTTATCATGAGTTTTCTTATGGAGTTTGTTCATCGATTTCCAAAAATTATAAATTTCGTTTTACTCAGGTTCAGTGTTAATTTATTATAATCAAACCATCTCTTTAAAGATTTCAGTTCCCTCTCGACTGTATCCAAAAGTTGTTCCAAGTTCATACCACAACAGAGTAGATTTGTATCATCAGCAAAAACAACAGTTTTTAATAATTTGGAAACCTTACTTATACTGTTTATGTACAGGATAAATAACATTGGTCCCAAAACTGAGCCCTGGGGAACCCCACAAGTGACCTTCTGAAGTTGAGATTTAAAGTCATTATTCATTTGCACATACTGATACCTGTTCTCCAGGTAACTGCTGACCCAGGAAAGTGCCACCCCTCTGACTCCATATCTCTGTATTTTCTTTAATAAAAGGTTATGTTCGACAGTATCAAATGCTTTTTTGAGATCTAGAAATATTCCTAGTGCATATTATTTTTTTCTCTATTGCAGTTGTTATTTCATCAACAAATTCCATTAATGCAAGTGAAATTGTCCTGTTAGCGCGAAATCCATATTGCTGATCACATAGTACATTATGTTTAGTGATGAAATCATTCAGTCTGCTATAGAAGAGTTTTTCAAGTATTTTTGAAAATTGTGGCAGTAAGGAGACAGGTCTGTAATTTGAGAAATTGTGTCTATTTCCAGTCTTGTATATTGGTATGCCCTTTTTTTAGGAAATATACCAGTCTTCAGGGATTGATTACAGATATGTGTTAAAGGTTTCACCACACACTCAATGATGTTTTTGATCATAGACATATCAACACCATTCCAATCTGTTGACTTCTTGCTCTTCAATGATTTCACAATTTCAATGATTTCATTTTCATCTGTTCCCCTTATAAACATAGATTCATTTACAATTAAGTCATCACTTTCAACATCATCTCTACAATCATTCCTTTCAATCTCTCTAGCCAGACCAAGACCAACACCAAAAAAAAAAATCATGAAATCCATCTGCAACTAAGTTCATGTCACTATTCTGTTTTTCCAGTTCTATTTTTGATGATCTCATTCCGAACCTTGTTTGTTTGATATCATTCTTGTTGTCCTCCAGTAATTTACTGGAATAATCCCTTTTGCTGCTTCTCATGATTTTTGTCAGTTTTGTTTTTGTGTTTTTATGCTACACTTCTCGTATACATAAACATACTTGTTGGCTTTTCTTTGTAGTAATCCTATTTTGTGTTTTATATTGCTTGTTTTAGAGCTGTTCATTTTCACTCTGTATTTTTGTTCAGTGTTGTCCGTCTGTAACTTGTGTTGCTGCCTGTCTCTGCCAGGACACTCTTGGGAAAGAGATTTTTAATCTCCAGAAGTTTTTCTGGTTTAATAAATCTAAAAAAGAAAATCTACTGATACTAAAAATGTTGTGTGTCCCCTGATGGACTTTTTTGTCTGTTGTTGATTCTGAATTGATGGATGGACCTCTCATCCACATTTAAGTACAAATACTGTCCTTGAGGTTTACAAAGAACCTCCTCCCCTGGACTTTTTAAATGTTCACACTGATTTCAGGAAGTATCATCCTTTAACAAAACTCCCTGTTGTGCCAAAATGATGGAATCACTGATTAATGTCCTGAGAGACTTTATTAAAGTCAGTGTTGTACTGAGCTCAGCCTAGTCTGGGGTTACAAAAGGTCATAGTAAATACCTGCTGCTACAGAATGTATGTGTACTTACATTAACTAATCAATCTTTAAGATTCATAAAGATTTAAAAACATTTCCCATAGATTCCAGGTTGTTTCTGTTGATAACGAACAATGGACAAAGTTTGATATTATGCAGATGATACAGGGGTCTACTGTGGAGCTGCTTCTTTGACTGATAGTGCTGGATCTTTAAGAAGTTTTTACATGTTCAAGTAAGTAAAAACTAACTCACATTTGAAGGTTGTTCCAATTCATGTCATCAGATCTCAAACAATTATACAAATGCAGCTCCTAATTTTTTCATTCACAGAAAAACCTCATTCTGGTTTATTATGGTGTTGTTTCATACGTAACTCTTCTGGTGAGGAAAACTATTTACTCACAGACTGTCATATTAATGTGAACAGCTTTGTTTAACATTAGCAGTTTGTCTTATACCCACTGATAACAGCTAACAGTCTGCAGGCATCACATTTTCCTAATGTGAAAAATAGTTTTACAGTGATTAATAACACAGGATTTTCTTAGTTCATCAAAACTTCTGTTACTTTAAAACTACCAAAAAATGTTGTGTGCTTATGTGTGTGTGTGTGTGTGTGTGTGTGTGTGTGTGTGTGTCCTCAGTGAAGTGTATCAGTCTCTGCAGTAGCTTCCAGCTGCAGCAGTCACTACAGTTTCTGTTCAGTCTGACTGAGGGAGGTTTTTGTACGACGCTTTTTCACTGTGTGAACACACTCTGACTGTTGACAGTGTAAGCACCTTGAGTCATCTGAACTTATTTAAGGTCATTTCAAATTAAGCAGAATTGTAAGGCTGCTTCTGGTTTTGACTCACACTATCAGATTGTAATCTCACATTTTAAGAGGATGGAAACATTTTCATTCAAATAATGTTTTAAATTTGACAAGTTTCAATAGTTTTATATATGCCTCTCTTTGTAGGTTGAACATTTTACTCACAGACTGTCATGTAAATGTGGACAGCTTTTGTTTAGAGTTAACAATTTGTCTTTTACCCACAGATAAGAGCTAACAGTCTGCAGGTGTCACATCTTTCCGAACCTGGAAATATGGTTTCAGAACGATTATAACACAGATTTTTTTTTAATTAATCAAAACTTGTCTTTGTGTAAAACTCAAGAAAAGTATTGTTGTGTGTGTGTGTGTGTGTGTGTGTGTGTGTGTCCTCAGTGAAGTGTATCAGTCTCTGCAGTAGCTTCCAGCTGCAGCAGTCACTTCAGTTTCTGTTCAGTCTGACTGAGGGAGGTTTTTGTACGATGCTTTTTCACTGTGTGAACACAAACTGACTGTTGATGACATGAAAACTCAGACAGTAGTAAACTGCTGCATCTTCAGCCTGAACTCCACTGATGGTCAGAGTGAAGTCAGAGTTTGATCCACTGCCTGAAAAACGATCTGGAATCCCTGACATCCTCTCATTGGTGTTGTGAATCAGCAGTTTAGGTGTTTCTCCATGTTTCTGTTGATACCAGTTTAAACAGTAAGCACTGCTACAACCCCAAACCTGCTGACTGGTCCTACAGCTGATGGTGACGGAGCCTCCCAGAGCAGAGCTCACTGCTCCAGGCTGAGTCACTGTGACCTGACCTCTGGACTCTGAGGATACAGAGACAAAAACATAAAGCAGCGTCATGGTTTTGTGGTCTTCATTTCAGAGGGACGGATGTTGATAGAGGAGAGGAGTTTGATTCTCTGGACTTTACCTGTGAAGCAGCAGCAGAGGAGAGTCCAGATGAGGACGGAGGTCAAAGTCATGTTTTTGATGAGAGGAGGATTTCTGTGGCTTCTGTTGTCATGAAGGACAGCTGTCAGTCATCCAGTGTTCAACTCTCAGGACTATAAACTCTCCCAGAGCACTGGAGCATGGTGCTGCTGATGCAAAGTGGCTCTCTATGGAAATGCTCTGACTGACTCCAACAGGGACTTGGATTACTCTGATGATGCTGTTTATCAATGGATCAATACATTTATCAGAGGACTGATCAGGAATGTGTCACTCATCATTTACATGTGGATTTGCTTTGATGACTGCAGAAAGATTTTCTTTCACAACGTCTTCTGTCTGGTTTCATTTAATGTGAGAGGGATCAATTTTACTTTCAGACAAATTTAACAATAAAGATGTAAAAATGTGATTAATTCTGAAACACTGTGACACTGTTTGATAACTATAATGTTAAATAGTAAATTCTTTTCAAAAGAGGAAGTGTTGTTGTTGAGTTTGTTGTCTTCAAAGTCAGAGAGCCGTGTCTCTGTACAGTCAGAGGTTTTTGTACGACGACTCAATCAGTTTGTATCACTGTGGTGGACTTTTGGTGGAGGAACCAGACTGGATGTTGGAAGTAAGTTTCTGCACACATATTAAATCACTTAAGGTTTTAATTTCACTGTCTGAATATTTGTAGTAGATATAAGTTTCCATTGGACTGATCTCAATCACTTTCATTGTTCATTTCTCCTCTTTAACCTTGAAGTTGAACTCAAGCAGTTTCACTGAACTTCTCTTTAAACATTCAGTTGAATTTGTGAAATGTGAACAACTTAAACTGTAGGAAAGATTAAAGAACAACACTCACACTTTATACATGTTTTAAATTCAGCCTTTAAAACTGTTTTGAAGTTGAGTTGAAATGATTTCAAACCCTGAGAATGAAGCAGAAATGCTGCCAAATCTCTGATCTTGTAAAATGGCTCAAATTGTCTTTTAACCTCAGTTTGAAATAATGTTGACTCTTCTCTGATGCTATTTGTATTTTTCAATCTGTCTGATGAACAATTTCAATTTGGTGGTGAATTATTTTTGGCTGATAATGTCCTTTAACAGTGGATCTGATTGACTTTTGTCCTGTTGAGAGTTTGGACTGTAAATATGTTTGTATAAATGTACCAGGACTTTGAACTAAAGAATATATGAGTGAAAATTTATTCAGTGTTGATATTGAAGCTGTGATTCTTTTATTTCCAGTGTAGTCTGATATCTCTCAGGTCATATGAGGACTCTTTCTCTGCTGATATGCATGAGAGGTTTCTGAAAGGGAAGTGAAACAATGTGTGAGTGAGTGAGTGACTGGTGGAGCAGAAAAAGCATCTGACAGAAACTCCTTCAAGGAGAAAATCCACTCTCACACAGTAAAGGTGTCCAAGTGTCTGGTGTTTGATTGACAGCTGTGTGGTCCCTGTCCTCTAAGCTGATTGGTGTCTCCTAGGTGATGTCCGTCCCACCCTGACGGTGCTGCCCCCCTCCAGAGAGGAGCTGCAGCAGGGCAAGGCCACGCTCATGTGCCTGGCCAACAAGGGCTTCCCTCAGACTGGAGTCTGGCCTGGAAGGTGGACGGCAGCAGCAGCAGCAGCAGCAGCAGCTGGGAGGAGAGCAGGAGCCCGGGTGCTGGAGAAGGACGGCCACTACAGCTGGAGCAGCACCCGAGGCTCCCTGCAGACCAGTGGGGGAAGGTGGGCTCTGTGACCTGTGAGGCCACCCAGGGCTCCCAGACTCCGCTCTCAGAGACACTGAGGAGAGACCAGTGTTCCCAGTCCTGACCTGACTCACTGGGACTCTGCTACTGGTTTGACTCTGCTACTGCTCTCACTCTGCACTCTGGAACTATCTCTGTCTTTCATTTCACATCTTTCAATAGCAATATTTACCAGCTTGTTGCAATGTTTCAATATTATTTCACTGTTTCCACATAATAAAGACGTGTTCATCAAATCACTTGTTTTCATCTTTATTATGATCAAAGTGTCTGAATGATTTTCTCTTCATAGTAACAGTAACTTTATTAAATCCAGAGGAAAAATAAGCTGATAAAGATCCTGTAAGTTCTCTGTGATGAATTCAGAAAGAAAGTTTCAGAATATATGATATAGGTCTATTTTTACTGAACATTTTAAGAGTTCATAAACTCAGACAAAACTCCTCATTATTGTTTGATTAGTACAAACAGTGATGGTAGTAGTATAAGTCCATCATCTGTTGTCACAATGGATATGAATGCCTTCATGACTGTAAAACTTATTCTGCTATAGTCATTACAGATTTGTCTGTAATAATAAACCTTTGGAACAAAACCCATGGTAGGAACATTTCAATGATAAATCCTCCAATCAGCTCTCATTACTGAAGTGTCTTTATAGTAAGGACTGTAATATTGTAATAACTTCAGGTGTCTCCAAAGAACATGCATTATTATTTGAATTAAACTACAAAAGTCAGAAAAGTGTTTGTTAAATCTGAAATAAATAGCAGTATATCGTCTGCATAGAGAGAAATAAAATGAGTTTGATCTAGAAATTTAAACTAGCAAATATTTCCATCCTGTTTCTGCTGAAGAACCACAAAGAGAAATAAAGAGATGACAAAAGGACAGAATTGAAATGTGACTGATTTACATACTCCATTAATCATTTTTGTTGTTAATTATAAAATACATGTTTTTACTGGAATACAAAACACACAAAATGGCTGAATTATGTTATATACATAATTAGTAATTAAAAAACATGAAAGTAATTATTGACATTAAACACTGTAATCTATTTAAATAAAACATTTGTTCAAGATCCAATGAAAAATGGTAAGATTTAAAATAAATAATATTCACAGTTTTAGTGTTCATGTGTTATCGTACTTTATGAATTAAATTTATCAAAGGACTGAAATCATTATTCAACAGAGTTTAGCTTTGATGTGCAGCAGAATGTTAAAAGCCTGAATAACTAAAATATACATAGTGTTTTATACACAGTATATTTAGATAATAAATGTTCTAAGTCAATTATTCTTAACTACTTTTTTTGTTCTGAGTAAAACTTGTGTTGTTTTAGTTTCAGTGCAGCTGTTGAGTCTGATCAGTTCCTCTCCAGCTGAGGGAGGTTTTTGTACAACGTTGTATCACTGTGTGAACGGGTAGCTGCCAATCTGCTTGCAGTAATAAACTCCCGAATCTTCAGCCTGAACTGCTCTGATGCTCAGAGTGAAGTCAGTCCCATATCCACTTCCACTAAAACGATCTGAAACTCCAGACTGACGGTTTGCAGCTCCATAAATCAGGAGTTTAGGAGCTTCTCCAGGTTTCTGAAGGTACCATTGGAGATTGCCATAAACATCTGAACTGGTTTTACACCTGATGGAGACAGTTTGTCCTGGAGCAACAGTCTGAGATCCAGGAGACTGAGTCAGGATGATTTCTCCTGATGAATCTGAAAACATGACAAAGAGGAGAAGGGTTATTGAGACAGATCCAGCGTGGAGAAAGATGATCAACATCCAAACAGAAGAGTCTCATTTCTTTAACATGGAGAATAGATGGAAGAAGGTAAATGCTGCTTGTTTCAGTGTTTCTCCATCAGAGCAGAACATCATTGTGGTGAACCTGGTTGCATCCTGAAGCAAAGTTTTCAGACAGAAGAGAGTCTCACCCTGAACAAGGAGCCCCAGGGTGGCCAGCAGTAGAATCAGTGACATCATCATTGTGCTGCCGGCGTGTCAGTGGCTGTGAAAGGCCTGGACAGCCACTGATCAACACTGGCCTCTTAACGGCTGGGAGCAGAGAGGCAGGACACATATGCAAACACACAGAGTCAGTCAACTGGAGTCAGCCACACTCCTCCTCTCTACTCCTCTCTGGCTGACAGTGTTGCCTCACATATGTAAATATTTATATGGTAGTCTGGTATTTTTTGACTTCCTCTCATCATCTGTTTTTAAACAAACAGCGAGAGGCATGATATCCACATTTTGTGTTTTAGATGTAATCCCAACACATCTTTTAAAGAGGTTTTCCATGCTCTGGGTACCTCCATTGTTTCTATTATAAATGCTCATTAGTCACTGGAAACCTTCTGTCGAGTTTTGAATATGCTGTTGTACAGCCTCTCTTTAAGAAATCTAACCTTGGCCCTGTCTATCCAGCCAACAACAGGCCTATTTCAAAACTGCCTTTTTATAAAAGGTTATAGAAAAAAAGTCAGTTTAACAGCTTCTTGACATGACAATAGACCGTCAGATAAATTCCCATCAGGCTTTTGTTTTACACACAGTGCAGAGACAGCTCTCCTTAAAGTGACTAATGATCTTCTTTTAAATGCAGATGCAGGGCTCTGTTCTATTTTAGTTCTTCTGGATATCAGTGTGGCCTTCGATACAATACATCATGAAGTTCTCTAAAACTGCCTGAGAGGTTTGTAGTTGTATCAGGTCCTGCTTTTATCTGGTTCAAGTTCTTTTTGTCTAACAGAACTTACTCTGTAACGCTTGCCAGCTCCTCATCCTCCTTGGCTCACATCACTCGTGGAGTGCCACAAGGTTCTATTTTGGGTCCAGTTATCTTTTCACTCTACATGCTTCTATCTGGTCACTGCAAAAACATAACATGTCTTATCACTGCTATGCTGATGACACCCAGCTGTACATACTCATCACTCCTCATGACTGCAGCAGCCTTACTCCCCTCCATGGTTGCCTGATTGATATCAGAGAGTGGATGCATCAAAATCACCTGCAGCTTAACATTAACAAAACAGAGGTTTTACTAATTGTTACGCCACCATCTTGGGGAGCAGGAGTGCAGCATAAAAGTGTGAAAGGCCATTCCCTCCCTGGTCCCCAAACCAGACAGCTCACAGTGGGAATTTCAGTTAAAAGTCAAGTTATATATTACTGTGAAAAATTTACTTCGTTTAACAGTGATGTGATGCAAAAATAACTCAGGTGGACCAAGGTCAAAACAATAAACAAAACAACTATCTAGCTACACCTATGGGAAAAGAAAATCATCAGAAACATGATGTATATGTATATGGTGACTATGGCCCTGTCATGTATGCATAATTAGGCCTCAGTTGTCTGGGTGGCTGGTCTTGTCATACAACGTCTGATGGAGTGTCAGCTGGACAATATGGAGATATTTGCATCTTGAAAGCCGGACTACAAATGTGGATAGACAGGGAGAAACACACGCAAGCCTAACCCATGGTAAGATACGATATTCCTCACTATATGAAGTGACTGATGACAAGATCTGTATAATGGATTGTAAAGAAATTCGTCAGGATTTTATGTGTGGTTGTGCTGCTGCCGTGGTCCTGCCAGATGCCTCCTGCTGCTGCTGCTGCCATCATTAGTCATTAGTCATACTTCTACTGTTATTATACACATATGATTATTGTCACACATGTATACTGCCAGGTATTAATACATACTTTCAACATATTGTACCACAGTAGCCAGAACTATAACTATAATATTATTACTTTCAATAATGTTGTTGTAAGCTACTGTCATTACCTGCATCTCTCTCTCTCTCTCTCTCTCTCTCTCTCTCTCTCTCTCTCTGTCTCATTGTGTCATGTGGATTACTGTTAATTTGTTATGCTGATCTGTTCTGTACGACATCTATTGCTCGTCTGTCCGTCCTGGAAGAGGGATCCCTCCTCAGTTGCTCTTCCTGAGGTTTCTAACGTTTTTCCCCCGTTAAAGGGTTTTTTGGGGAGTTTTTCCTGATCAGCTGTGAGGGTCATAAGGACAGAGGGATGTCGTACGCTGTAAAGCCCTGTGAGGCAAATTGTGATTTGTGATATTGGGCTGTATAAATAAAATTGATTGATTGATTGATTGATTGACAGAGGTGTCCTGGGAAACAGCGATAAGAATCAGCCAGAGACAGCTGAAGAAAGTGTATCTGTTCTTAACAGTGAACCATTGAATGTGAATCATTAATGATGAAGATATGTCTGATGAGGAAATGTTACAAATGTCACAGAAAAGAAAGAACCCTGAATATGTGCAAAATAGTATAAAAACCAGGAGGATGACCAAAGCGTCAGCAGAGAGTGACTCCTCCCAGTCTCAGGACTCTCAGTCATTTTACTCTCCTGCTGATATTAAAACGTTCCTGGAGAGAACTAAAGGGGCCAGGCTGCCTGAGGTCAGAGACCACTTCTCTGACCTCAGACTCTTCAACCAGTCAGCCAAACCTCTGACCAGGAAGTCTGGTAGAGGAGGTGATGATGTGCTCACAGAACAGGAGGTTTACAGGTTAAAGAAAATGGTTTTAAGAGTGAAAGCACAAATCATAACTGATGAAGACAACTGTTAAAAGCATCTGGTGCTGCTCTTTTTTACTGATTGGTCTTTTAATTGTTGTCTCTCTTTTATCCATGTGTGATTTTAAAATCAGCACTTTAAATGTAAATGGAGCTAGGGCTGATTTTAAGAGAGCGTAGATGTTTAAGAGAGTAGATGTGATGTTTTAACAGGAGACCCACAGTACTGCTGACAACGAGAGTGACTGGAGGAGGGCTTTTAATGGGGGGGTCATTTTAAGCCACAAATCCAGCTGCAATAGGGGGGGGGGGGGGGGATTTTATTCTCCAGAAGGTTTTTACCCGTTTCTTATGAGGTGGAGGAAGTCATTCCAGGTGTTTTATTAAAAGTAAAAGCTCAGTTTGAAAGGTTGAAGAAGGTGTTTTTAAATGTCTATGCTCCCACCAATGGTGTGCAGAGGATGGCATTTTTAAACATTTTATCTGATACTTTTAGAACTCTTAATAGTGATGATTTTATGTTTTTAGGGGGTGATTTTAACTGTACAGTTGATCACAACCTGGACAGGAATCATCCTGAGCCTCATCCTGCCTCGTCCCACAGAATCAGGCAGCTCATTGAGACACATGAGCTGCCTGATGTCTGGAGGGTTTTTAACAGAGACTATAGGCAGTACACCTGGAGTCACTCACGAGCAAATGTTTTATCTCTGGCCAGATTGGACCATTTTTATTGTTTTAATCACCATGTGAACATTTTTAAAAGATGTCACATTCAGCCTGTGGGTTTTACTGATCACTGTCTCCTCTCCTGCTCTGTTTTTATCAAAAATGTACCTTTTAAAAGCGCCTATTGGCATTTTAACACCAGCCTTTTAAATGACCAGGTTTTTAAAACTGCTTTTAAGTGTTTTTGGGCATCCCACAGGGAGAGTAAACCTGCCTTCAGCTGTATTCAGCAGTGGTGGGATTTTGGCAAAGCCCAAATTAAGCAGCTTTGCCAACAGCACACTCGTAATGTCACTAGAGACATAACCTGGTCTATGAGAGACCTGGAGACCGAGGTAGTAGAGCTGCAGTCTTTAGCAGAGTCTACAGGAGATCGAGGGCTTTTAGACTCCCTCAAATCCAAAAAGGCGTCTATAGCCAACCTGCTGGGTGTTACAGCACAGGGAGCTCTGGTCAGGTCTCGGTTCCTGAACATCTCAGCGATGGATGCTCCCTCTCAGTTTTTCTTTGGGTTGGAGCAGAAAAATGGACAACAGAAAATCATTCACTCTTTACGTACAGACAGCGGCTCTGAGATGTCAGACTCATCTGAGATCAGGAAGTGTGCTGCCGATTTCTACAAAGACCTGTTTAAGAGTGAATGGACACCAAATCCAGATGTGCACAGCAGCTTCCTCAGTGGTCTCCCTAAGGTAAGCACAGAGAAAAACCACAAATTAGGGGCAGACCTGACTCTTCAGGAGCTGACCTCGGCCCTGATGAGCCTGCAGAGTGGCAGAGCTCCGGGGATAGACGGCCTCCCCGTTGATTTTTACAAGTCCTTCTGGACCGACATAGGGCCAGACCTGCTCGAGGTACTGACAAACAGTTTGAAAACAAAAAACTGCCTCTGAGCTGCAGGACGGCCGTGATAACTCTGCTGCCTAAAAAGGGAGACCTACAAGACCTGAAAAACTGGAGGCCGGTGTCTCTGCTGTGCACGGATTATAAAATCCTGTCCAAAGCTCTGGCCCTGAGAATGAGGGAGGTGATGGCGTCCATCATCCACCCCGACCAGACTTACTGTGTGCCCAGCAGGCTCATAATGACAATGTCACTTTAATTCGTGATGTTTTGGAACTCTCCAGCTCACTGGCTGTAGACACTGGTCCATCTGGTCAGCAGATGTGCTGCCTTCCGTCTCCAGTTCCTACAGAGACTGTTGACTGGACCAAAGGACACTCTGTGGAGACCTCTAGCCCAGTGCATCCTGAAACGTTTTAACAACCTGGGGCTGGATTTTAACCTGTTTTTAATGAACACTAGTACTGTGAGCACATCATCTCTGCCCTGTTTTTATAAGAGTGTTTTTAGTGTGTGGAACCTGCTGAGGAGATGGAGACTGAAGCAGGCGGACTCCCTGTTCTGGCTCCTGAAGGAACCCGTCCTGTGGGGAACTGTCCTGGACAATCCCAGCTGGGGAGGGGCCACGCTGTGCAGACTGCTGCTGACGGCAGGAGTCTCCACGTTGGGACAAGTGGTGGAGCTGGCTGGACCTCAGCTGGAGGACCCTGCTGGACTGGCTGCTCGGCTAGGACTGAGGTCCACAAGGGTAACGAAACAGCTACTGGACCACTGGAGGCAAAAACTAACAGGACATGAGTGCCTGCTTTTAAATGGTTTTAAAAATGGAACTATTTCTCCGCATTGTGAGGACTCTTATCCTGCCATTTTCCTGGCACCGGACTACAAAGACTGTTCTGGACCTCTTTGGAACCTGCACCTTCTGCCTCCCTGGAGGGGGCCTCAGGGAAAACCCTCTACAGGCTGATGGTAAAAACATTAAATAAAAACAGACTGAACGGGCGGACTGACACTGCATGGAGGAGATATCTGGGTCTGGACCCAGAAAATAGACCCTCATGGAGGTCTCTTTACAAACCTCCACTGGGTAAAAAACATGCGGACCTCCAGTGGAGGATCCTCCACGGGATCGTTGCTGTAAACTCCTTTGTGTCCATCATCAATACATCTGTGGAAGACAAATGTCCTTTCTGCGACCAAAGAGAGACTGTCTTTCATTGTTTTTATGAATGTCACCATCTTTTAACGCTGTTTCTGTTTTTACAAACTGTTTTTACCACATGTGGAGAGGTTTTTAACAAGCAGGTTTTTATTTGTGGTTTTAATTACACTCGCCAACACAAATACAAAAGCCATGTTTTAAACTTTGTTTTAGGACAGGCCAAGATGGCGGTGTATGTGAGCCGGAGGAGGAAGGTGGAGGAGACCCTGAACCGTGATGTTGTTTTTCTGTGTAAAAAAATGATCAAGGCCAGAATAATGGTAGATTTCTGTTTTTACAAAGCAGCAGATGATCTGGAATCGTTCCAGCAGGTCTGGGGTTTTCAGAGGGTTCTCTGCTCTGTAGCAGATGGTGAATTGATGTATGGAGATGTGCTCGTGTAACTTATTTTATTTATTGTGTGCACCTTGTTATCCGGAGCAAGGACTACAGTGTTTTCTTCCGGTACACATAACAGCCGCCCCGCCACCTATCCAATCAGAAACCTTCCGATTAAAGTGATCTCCCATGTAAACCCACATTCAGAATGAATATTTCCCATGTAAACTACCTGGAAAAACTTTAATTCTGAATGATTTCATTCAGATTTATTTCATTCTGAATGAGAAGCCATCATGTAACCTCACCCAGTGTGTTGTTATAGTTCGGTTATTTATTTGGAGGATGAACCAAACTGTATATACTCAGCTGGAGATATATTATTGGAAAAATGACTTAAAAATCAAACAGTAAAAAAGGTCCGGGTATCAAAGTATAATCCGTTTTTCTGTCAAAACGAAAAAACGGAAATAGCGCCCCCTTTTCCTTTTTTCGTTTTAAAACAAAAACGGAAAAACGGTTTTAGCTGTCAGCATGAAAAAACAAGAAAAGGAAAAAAACAAAATCAAATAACGGCCGAAATTTGCTTTTTGCAAATTAATTTTTTCGTTTTTCGTTTCTTATTTATGAATAAGACAGCAGACAGACCGGAAGCGGAAGTGAAGTGTAACACCGTCAAAATAAGAGCTTAGCGTGCTGGTGCTAACTTCTTTTCGTATATTATAGACTACCGTTCTCTTTCTACACCATATGGTTCACATTTATTTTAGTTTTGTGAAACTATAACAGCTGGTTCTTTGGAAGAACGTAATAGGTCTATATAATTATCATTTTAGCTGAATGTGTGAATGCATTTTGTGGAAAACCTTTACCCTATTCCCTAAGTATCCATAAAGTCACCAGCAGAGGTCCCCATCACCCACAGTCAAGACTAGTATATTATTATTATTATTATTATTATCATAACAGGCTAATCATTTGAAAATGAGAACTAATGACTTAAGTGCAGATGATGTTTAGCCATAGGGTGGCGCATTTTTTACATGAATAGTAGGCTAGATGTGGTTCAACACAGACTCTGTGTTCATGATGCGGCTCAATAAAACCCAAACCTACTACTACTGTGCAAAATAAACAAATGCTTTTGATCTTTGCAGTTGTGACAGTTTTGTGTAGGCTACGTATCAGCAGGCAAGCTTCATGATTTGGGAGAAACTGATCTGTATTATGGATATTGGCTCATAGGAATCTAAAGCAAACTTACCTCTTTCAAATGCACATCCATGGAAATCTTGTAGGCTATTGTTATCCCCGGACAAAACACAAACAATACAGCAATGTTATAGCTACGCCTAATATACATCTTTAAATGGACAATAATGAGTCATTCAAAGAGTTATTAAATACTTTTATTATTTAATTACACAGAAACCATATGGCAGGAGCTATTTTCTCATCTCTGTACAGCAATTTGTGGTGGTTCACTCTTCATGGGAGGTGTTCTTACTCTACAGTATAGCGTACTTTCCCTGGAAGTATTACATACACTATGGACTGGGGTTCGATTTGCACTGTTCTCCCATCCTTATTGGCGCTCAGATGTTGAAGTCAGAGTGGAAAAGGTTGTTGTGATAGACTACTACTACCACAATGGAGTGTGACACAAGGGGAGGGGCACCCAACAATCTTCTGCACTGCTTTGATTATCCCATGAAGCCTCTTCATGTTGGCCTCAGTGCAGGTCTCATACCATACTGTGATACAGTATGACAGAAGGCTCTCGATACAAGAGTGGTAGAAGGTCTTCATCAGTTTGGATGGATGTGGTGGTCCTCCTCACGGTTGGGGCCATATCTGGATCAGTGGAAATTACAGTAAAATGCACCCTAACATACCGTTAAAGTGGGCATGTCTGACACTGTAATGTTACCTCACATTGTGCCAATTTTAAATCAGCCAAAAGGTTGCAGGTGTATTGATAAAGCTGAGTATCATTTCAATGGTTTGAATGTGTTTAAACAAAACTGTATGCATGTCTGCATGGGATGTGTTGAACTAATAGAACCAGCACTTGAACCCAAACGCACCACTTAGGGAAACAAAGGAGTACTCAGTAAACAAAAGAGTACAAATTACCATTTATTAAAACCACAATCAACAGAACATGAACAAAACCAAACTTAACAGACTTAACCAAAATAACCACTAAAATTAACAATGAACAAAATAATATTTTCCACAGGTTTCCTCATTGGATCTCCCTCTAGACATGCTGTCTCCGTGAAACGGAGATCAGCTCCATTAACTTCCTGGAAGGGGCGAGGCTGTTGGTTCACAGCACTATCAAAAAGACCTTCCATGTCTGAGTATACTGTAGTGAAACGTTCTTCTGCATTTTGCTGCTCCTCCGGGGACTGAAAGGGATTGGTCCCAAACACTGACTCCCTGGTCAGGTTTGCCCCCCTGTCCTGCAGGTAGAGGTCAGCAGCCTCTGCTGAACCTGGCAGAAGTTCCTCAGGCAACTTCACCTGGCATCCGCCCTCGGCCAGGACATCTGGAATCCCTCTTCCTTATGAAAGACAAAGGGATTGTTGAGTCAGTTTATTTCTCTTCTATTGTACTGTCAATATCACAGGATCAGTATAGTTAAAGCCTACTTAATGACATAAGCCTTCTGTCTGTATATATCTGATTTGGCCATCAGGCAACTGAAATTCCACAGTAGTGTTGTCAGCTGCCTAAGTCATTTAATATCCAATTCATGTGAATGTTTCACAGAGCAGGAAATCATGACATGCAAAAGATATGCAGCTAAAAACAATGCGCTAGTTTATCAGTTATTATGTAAATAAATCTATTGATTAAGTTTTTAAATGTTCCTAAATTTCACAAGACTGGTTATTTTGTTTTAATTTATGAGAATATGACATGCTATAAAATTTAATTACTTGCACATGATTTACTTTACACATTTTGAATTTGAAAATGCTCAGTGGGACCTGAGAAAGCAGCAGGGTAAGCTGCCAGGTGTTACCAAGGGGAAAGTAATCCTCATAGCTAGCTTCCTGATCAGTGAATTTTTTTGTGTTGGGAATATGACTGTTGAAACAGATCATATACCTGAAACCGTGTGACAGTTCCAAGCTTCAATGAACCGTTTGAGTCCGATGCCGGCAACCTGACAGGTCAGGTTGGACACACAGTATCGGACTGTGGTGTCCTCCATATCTAAAAGCTCTTGGTCCACCAGGTGAACCAAGGCTGCCTTCAGTGGATACGTGACTCTGTTATTCACTTCAGGCCACACACGTTCAATCCTGTGGTTCTGTAAAAATACAGAACAGAAAAGAAGAATTCAAAAACATTGACATGGTTGTTTTTAGGTCAACATTCATGTCCAGTCAATTGAACACATTTTTGGAAATATTCCTAGATTATCTTTTTTAAAAAAAATGCCAGATAACTGTATGTGCATGTGTGTATGGGGAGGAGGGGTGCCAAGTATAGTTATTTATAGATTTAAGAGGGGAGGGTCGTTTATTAGCCCTTTGGGCTTTTTGATCTTTCCTACACATTTAAACAGTTTCTTTTACTGCTCTTCATTCATGCGCGTTTGTTTGCAAGTGCAAACAATAACTCTGAAAAAGAAATGCAAATAATTTCATGACCACTGTATGATATAATCTAGCAACATATACAGATAGACAGGAGCTATATATGCACACACACACAACCATCCAGACACTCCACTGTCCAAGTACTGATAAAAACCCACACACATGTCGAGAGAAATAATGTCTAGGAAAACTTTTTAAATACCCTTGTTGATGCTGTCTGCTGATATGGAGCCCTGTCTTGCCGAAACCTGTACCCTGACAGTTTTTCCTGCATGTACAGCGAGAGGTTAAATTCACCTCCATGGTCCACCCTCAGTTGGTCCCAAAGACCATAGGTCACAACAGCATTCCTGCTCAATGAAAACGGAAATGAAAGATGAAAAAAAAAAAAAAAAATTAACCAGCCCATTCTGTCATGAGGCACTGTCTCAAATTCCACATCCTATCACAACTTAAGGCATATTTCATATTTCAATGGATCCATCAACTGGCTGTAGGTCAGCCTATTAGTGCTGCTTTAGAGTATGTATCCTTTATAATACCACCCAAATACAAACTTTTTTCTTATACTTTAATTGTGTCATGCTTCATTAAAAATGTATAATATGGATTTACCTACAAAAGATAATAAAAAGCCCACAGGGAAAAGACTTAAGTAACACTGGCATTATTTATTACAATGAGCTGCACATTGTTTAAATCAGCTGTCCATTCCAAGTTTATTCCTATTCTTTCCTACACAACTGTATAAGGCCAAAATAGTATCTTAATTTCTTTAACTTTGCCACAATGTTGTATCATTACCATGAAAGACCAGTCATATTCCAAAGATAACTTTCAAGGAAAGTTGTTAAAAACTATCAATGAAGATGTTTTCAAAGAGTACATAGCTTTGTTCATCTGTGAAGGTTAGCACACCCTCTCACCTGTACACTTGATGTACACATCATAGATAACCAGGTTGTTTTTCACTGGCATTATGGAGTTGGCCACAATCTTGCCACTATAGCTGTCTATGGCCACAACATATGTCACTCCATACATGGCCATCTTTTCATTTTGGTCCATGTGTATCTTGTGACCAAAATATGCCGCTTGATACGGTACAGGATTGAGGTTCCTTAAGCCCTAGAGAAAAGACAGAATGAGACTTTTATGATTTTTTTTGAATGGCTTTTAATCACCCTGCAGCACTATAGCACTTTCTTGTGTTTTATATATTATTTTCTATGTATTGTTTAACGACTTTGCTGTGAAGCCCTTTGGGTACCATTTGGTTATTGTAAAGGGCTATACAAATACAATTTGATTGATTGATTGATTGATTGATTGATTGATTGATTGATTGATTGTGTGAGTTTGGGGTTTTGGGATTTTTGCTTTAATTTTCTACTACAAATATTAGCCAAGTAAATCTTTGTTTTTCAGTAGGAAACATTTGTACATTAGCACATTACAATCATTCTTGTGTAGTCCATTAGTGATAAGCTACTGTAAACCACTTGCTTTTTGGAGGGTTAGAAGAGAAAGGTCACTACAGTTGTACATCAAAGTACATAGTTGAACAAAGCTTTAGACCCCATTATGTTACTTTTGAAATCAACGTATGAGGAATTTATGTGAATACTCACTTGGCGACGGGTCTCATGATAAGGAGGCTGAACAGCCTGCAGTGCAGCTGCAACTCTCCCTTCTGAGGCATGTATGCCTTTGCTGTGGAGGTATCCTTTCATCATCCTTCGACCATAAGTTGGTCCTGTCTAATAAAGTCAGAAAAAAAGGTATTATTTGTTTAAAAAAACATAAATACAAAAGCAGAGGTTTGGACAAATAACAAGTGATAGTATACATTGGCTGTGTTTAGACTAATATCAATCAATTATCATATCACTACTTGGATTGGGGATGCTCTTGGCAACCTATAACTTGAACTGTTAGTGATGGAAGCCATTGAAAAAAACCATATGATCAGCTTCTTTATCACATTCCTGCTCTTTTTTGTTTAGATAGATGGATAGATGAAAAAAGGAGGGGTGAATATAGATGACGAGAGAGAAGAGGATAGTACCAGAGGAAATTAGGCTAAAACAAAGACAGATATGGAGAGATAATAAACTTTCTCTCGCCATCATGAATTAAAGCAAAAAAAAAAAAATCTTTTGACTGAAATTTTTTTCAAGCTGCAGCCTAGTCATACTCCCCATCTGCAATCTGTAAAATCTATTACAAGTTACATTCATACCTGCAAACTCAGAAGGGGTGAAAAAGATGACAAAGATGCAAACCCACTAATTTCACTAATACAAACCCAAAATTTCAACCCCCCCGGAATAAATTTTTAAAAATATCAACTTCAAAATGTGAATTTACAGTCAATTTTAGCATTCAGACCTATTAAAGAATAAGTGCTAACAATAAGAAAAGCTGGGTTGTATCTAGTAGAAATATAAAGATTTATTCTGAAAACAGGAAGAATTTATCAGCAACAGTGAACTGAACATCTGCCACCATACATGCCAAGCCTTTGTCTTTTTTTATGTATACCAAAATGTAATTTACATACACCTTATATACACAGACTATTAATGCGTTATAGGTTAAGAACATTAAATTGTTTTTCCTTGGAAAATGCATATTCAACTGAGACCGATTCACTGAATTATTCAGTTATCCAATTTACTGCATATCATTCACTGTAGCCTATAATATATTCACTAATAGCCTGGAAAGCTATAGAAGAGGCACAGAGAGTTGCCTAGAAAAAAACAGGCTAGACACTGTTCCAACTTCACTGCAAATTTAACGTCTTCACTGACTGCTCTGGTGGCCAGCTCAGCCTCCCTCTCTCTCTCTCTCTCTCTCTCTCTCTCTCACACACACACACACACACACACACACACACACACACACACATACACACTAGGGATGCACATAGTAGACTATACGATTAAACGTCCCCTCTCTCGCTAGTCGGCACCAGATATACTAGTCGTTTAAAATATTAACAATATGTCATTCATGCACGATGCCAGTTATCTGTTTCCTCTAAGATTTTACGCAGCCGCCCGCCACTAGTCGGAGTTTTGTGCGTATAATAAATCTAAACAGACCTGTGAAAAACAAGGATTAAATACTTATGATCTACAACATACAAGACACAATATTTGACCGCAGGAGTCCTGCCCAACCTGGAGAGAAAAAGCTGTGTGCTCATGTCAGAGCTGGTTGGATATATCTGTGCGTAATTGCGCACTTCAAACTTCAGAAACTCTTTCTGATTGTTTCGTAGCGGGACAAAGGAGGAGGATTGGCGGAGGAGATGAGGACTAGGTGGGATGTAATGATTAATTATAAAATACAACACAATTTCAAGGTGCTTCAGTGTAAAATTCATTCATTGCAATGGTTTTTGCAGGTGTTCATGTAAAATAAAGTATTTACACATGAAGCTGCTTTGGAGACGTGTCTCCATATATTGCGCGCTCTCACGCGTTCACTTCTGGAACCAGGAGGTCTGTGTCCTCGCTTTGCAAATCTTTTCTCTTTGTTTCCTCCTTGTAAATCTGCCGTCATGCTGCCACTGCTTGTGCTGCTGGCGCACCTACCTCTTAGATGAGAGCTGACTTTCTGATTGGTTTATTGCATGTTCGGCCTAAACTCGCCGGTGAATTAATCAGAGCACTTGAGCACACCTGATAGGTGTATGCCGCTTTGCACTGGTGGCGCAGGGGGCGGGGCAGGGCAAAATATCACTTGCACCCCTGGGGGGAGACGGCAAAGGAGGATTTGGACACACCTTGAATATATTAAATCCATTGCGCTTTGCGCCTTGCCCTTACCAGCGTAAGATAGGGCCCTAAGTGTCATAGTCGCTGTCAAGGTGCTGATCCTGTGACTGTTATTATACTGGAGCTGTCCATGATACTCCGCTATTTGACTCCTCATCACTCATTGACGCACAGTGCAGGATTTTATCATCAGTTTTTGTAAACAGTCCACTCAGATTGTTACACAACTGTACTGTGAAGATAGAACAAATGTTTCTATTTTAAATCGGTTTATCAAGTAGAACGACAAAGATTACATCAATTGTGAATACACGCTCACTTAGCAACAGGACTACGTTTTCTGACAGGCTTGCAGGTGAGTAGACTATATACATGTTCTGATCTTTTGGCATATCGTTGAACAAATTCCCCTACCACCCTATTTAAATTCAGTCCGCACGAAATTTGACAGGCAAGGGCGGGGCCCTTTGTAAAGGGATCACTGATGTCTTTTTTTTTTTTTTTTTTTTTTGGATCACTGATCTCATAAATGGCCTCTATTGTCTCCAAATGACGGAAATCCGTCGTAGCGACGGAGAACTTTATTCCATGCGCCATGCTGTATAAACGACTATGACTAGGTACTGTTGCCAAGGGATCGGGAAATTAAAAGTAGCAAAGTTACTCAGAGCTACAGAGGTGTGGTGAATGCATAAACATGGTAAAATAAACACATCACGAGTTGTCTATCACAGCAATTTTACTCTCTGCTCTATTATTTCAAGAAATGACCAATACCTAAGTAAAATCTGGCTCATATCTGACTGGCAATTCAAAAAGGTCCTTACTTCATATTATCTTACCTCTCGAATAGCATCCACAACTGCGCCCTCCAACTGCGACTTGGACACCAGTCCATTTTTCCTTAAGTTCCACTTTGCGCAGAACTTCTTTATGTTAGGGACCGACACGCCTTTCTCCAAACCCATCGAAAACAACATACTGGATATTTCTTCATATGTTTTACCATTTGACATCATGTTTTTTATCAAATCAATATGTGGTTCAAGGGCCATCTCTGTTCTTCTGCCTAGGAGCGCGCTCGAATTTTCGCGGGTAAGTGGGCGTGAGACGTATTCTGGCGGTTATGCTGCGTTGGAGACAAATCGGAACTGGGATCTTTCCTTTCCGACCTCCGACTTGAAAAAGTGCAATAGAACGCCCCCTGAAAAACTTAAAATCGTTTTTGTGCCCTTTGTAATATTTTTATGCCCTAAGGGGAGCACTTTGAATGCAGTTCTTCCCGGTCCGCCATGTTTTTGGTTAGGCTATTCTGATCTAGTGCGTCTCAAACTCTATGAAGTCGGAACTCGGAGTTTTCAACTGGGAAAGATCCCAGTTCTGACTTGTCTCGAACGCAGCAGTATGACTCTTCTTGCTACCAAGCAACATGCATTAAGACACCTCTCATGCTTTAGGCGTAATTATCATTCACAAATATGTTGACCACCGTGAAAGCCAAATAAAGCATAGCCTTTATAGTTTTATTTTCAACTAATCATGTTTAATGTTACAGAAAGACATATTAGGCTATAGGCAGGCCTAAATAATAACAATAACCTATTGATCACGAATATCATCATCATCATCATCATCATCATCATCATAGCTATGTCCTTCCTCTGTTTGCACTGGTCACTCATTTTTCATTGTGGATCCTTAAAATAGGCTATTACTTAAGTGATTATCTTAATCATTTAAAACTACGGCCAAAACGGGAGACAAACGGAAAGCATACAGAAGCAATAAAAAGGTAACCAAAGATTCTTTAAAAAAAAAACAACTAAATTATAGCGGGAGACGTCAGTCGTTATTTCAAATACACCTATCCTATCTAATGGGTGGAGCTGAAGTTTCCTTAGCGGGACTGGACGGCCCATCCGGGAACGTCACTGATTTGAGCGCGCACTGCTTTTTACGCGCACTGGTTTTTACGCGGGCACGGCCAAAATTAGCAGGCTCATCTCTCTCCTGAAAACGGCTGAAATGGAACACGAAAGAGTGACCCTTTGGCGTGGGACCAGAAGTCTAAATCTTCGGCAGACGGACCTCACCACTGCCAACATTTCTAGGATTTTTAAGGTAGGCCTACTTCAAATGTATTATTACAGTTGCTGTAATTATATGAGAATGTTTCACATGGTAGTGTTCTGAGTGTGCTATACATATAGCCTAATCAAAGGGTCTTTTAATGTCCTAGCCTAATTGATTTCCTTTTTTTTTAGTTAAGTAAACTGAAACTTTTTAATATCTTTATTAACAATTAAATGCTTCTTTTTATGGCAATCCTCTGATCATTGGACGACCCGCTCTTTATTAACCCTGTTCTCTTGTTTACTGGACACAGTTAACACATAGGAAGAGACTAGTTGTTATTCTGCCACAACACATAACATGTAGTAAACAATGTCAGAGGGAGCTAAATCTGCAATACATTAAACTCTAGAAATAATAGCAAGACAGAACATTGAATTACAGCATTACAGACAAATAATGTGATACCAGTTGTGGTTCACTCCAACATGACAGGCAAATATAACATTAGGATCTGGTGGGATAGTGACATGCTTTCTTTTGGGAGTGAGGGAGAAGAAAACAATTGTGGAAGTGGGACTCTGTTTGTGCATGACACTGTATCAAGCTTTTAAAAATCTTTGTCTTCCTTCCTTCAGCTGATCCCATCCACAATTTATCTAATTAAAGAAAGTGGGGATGTCCTGCTGCCCAGCCCTGCAGGATATTTCGACGACTATGAGCTCATTCAGTGTGAGGTCTGTGGAGATGAGGAAAGGCCTGAAGCGACTCCTGGTAGGGCCAAAGCTAATGATTATCGGCATTGATTAATCTTTTTGTTATTATCTTAAATTGATTATTTATTGGTTCTGTATTTCTGAGAGAAATGTTTCTCTAAAACTCAAGATAAACTTCTCACTTGTTTTGCCCACGTCTACATGATATATCTGATTTACTCTTTTAAAAGAACAAAGACACCATATACACTTCTAAGAAGCAGGAAGAAGAGAATTTTATTTTATTTGTAAAATCCAGCTTGATCATCAAAAGAGTTTGATGGTAATCCCATTAAAAAAGTAATTACATAATTGTTTCAGCTCCTCCTGCAAGACAGACAACTTTTGCATTCAGGCCATCTGCATCTACTGGACATGCGGGCCCCCCCACTCCACGTCCTGATAAACTGTACACCAGGTAAAAAACCAAAGTAGGCTATCTGTTATTGTTTACTTACAGGAAAGAAATAAGAAATGCTGATAAAACCCATTTTATGAATTTGATGCAAAGAAATGCTAATCATTGACAAATCTTGTGTCTCTCTCCCCTCTCTGTCTTTGCATTGAAAGGAACATATTACTTGGAAGGGTGGAGAGAGGCACCCTGGTGCTCGATGGTGCCTCGCTGATCATTGAGTTCAGCCAGCAGGAAACAACAATCTTGGCAATGACAGCCAAAATAAAGAGGGAGCTGAGGTCTGACGGCGAGTTGTTTCTCTGTGATGGACATGGAAACAAGCTCGTGGAGTCCAGTGGGACAACTGGTATGTTCTGTGATTATTTACACTTGGCAGAAAGCCTTGTGCAATTGCAATGTAACTGACTTTTTATTAAGGCTTCAACTCTTCTTCAAGGAGGTAGTTGGATGGTAATATAATTTACATTTGTTGACTAAAACAGTTCTGAAAAGGAAACCTGGGCTGCCATGAAACAATAAAAATTTGTTGCAGATTACCTACCTAGCTTCATATGTAACCTCACCTTATATTGACTAATTTATTTTTTATTTTACTTAGAGAGGACAGTGCACATTAATTATCATTTAAGTAAAAGTGCCAGTGTTCGCCAGAGGCTAGTTTTCAACCATAGTCCCCTGGCATGATGTTAAAAAGCCATTAAAATATACATAAATGGACAGAAGGATCATAATACATATAAACAGGGACACAGGAGACATAAAAATTAGCGCAAGAATAGAACATATCGATGTGGCAAACAGAAACCGGCAGACAATAACACTAAATGAGAGACAATAAATATAATACTACTAAAATAAAAACAACAAGTAGACAGTAATACACAACAAAACCAGGATGAACGGTGCAATTAAATGAAATTGGGTGAGATGAACTGCCAGGGATAGATAAATGAGATGGGGGTGCAGCATTGTAAAGACCAGAGCAGGGTTTCTTGTTGGAGTCATGCTAAGATGGATTGAAAAACACAATGAAACCATAGACATCCAATGTAATAAAGTGCTACAGTGCTCATGTAAAGTGTTGCAGTGCTCATAAGAGTTATTGGGTTTAAGTAAGCTGTCAGAGGTGAGTAAATGGGATGGAGGTGCAACAATGTAAAGACCAGAACACGATTTCTTGTTGGGAGCTGTGCTAAAATGAATTGAGAAGAGGTAGTACATTTCTAAAGAGCTGCATTGCTCCTTACGGTTAACCCATGGCGCTGCACATGTCTGTGGGGGATCTTGTGCAGTGCAGTGACAAGGGGAGCTATGTGTGTTAAGTTAAAGATGATTGCATATCTGGGTGGATTTGAGCCAGTCTTTCAAATGCCTTTTAAAAATAAGAAAAGTAGAGCAGTCTCTTATGGAGGTTGGCACGCTGTTCCAGATTTTGCTGCCTCTGACTGATAGAGCAGACTGTTTGAAGATGAGGAATCCTCTTTTAGAGATGGCATTATGTTATTCTTATTCCATAAGCGTCAACTTAATGCTGTGTCATATCTTTAAAGCTGTTCATCTAATCCAATAAGTATTTGTAATGTTCAGACAACACAAAACAACTCATTTTAAAATCTGCCTATTGCACTGCTTGGTGCAGGAATGTGTTCTTTCAAATTTATGCATTTCGGGTAAGATGTAGTTCCCGTACATTTGTGAACCAACTGTCGGATTTTCATATTTCTTTCACACAGTAAAGATTTTAATAGTTTGAAATTAATTTAAGTTTGTGGGTGACCTAAACGGCTTCTAACATAGGACACTGCATTGAGAGATAGTTGAACTTTTAGAAACATTTGCACTATGATTACAACATGATCTTTGTTGCTTGCAACATCTCTAGTCAACTGGAGATGAGTAACTTACTGTCCCTTCTTGATAAATTAAAGATTTCTAGGGATTAGCCTCTCCTTTGCATTATTTTTTGTAGTGACTGACCTTTGTACATAGCCTGAGAATTTGTCACACTCATCATTTCTGTTATTTTAGTGTTATGCCCTATAAATAAGGGTGCAGCCATGTGGCAGACAAGGTGGCCTGACTAAGATTTCAGAAAAAAAGTTGATGAGCAGGTAAACTGTACAAATCAACCAAAGTGAAGTAAAAAATAAATACCCCTCAGTAATGAAACAGTAAGTGGTAACCTCGACTAACAACAGACTAACAACAGTGTATTTTGTATTACTTAACAGTGTAGGAATTTCTCCATGTTTCTGTTGATACCAGTTTAAACAGTAAGCACTGCTACAACCCCAAACCTGCTGACTGGTCCTACAGCTGATGGTGACGGAGCCTCCCAGAGCAGAGCTCACTGCTCCAGGCTGAGTCACTGTGACCTGACCTCTGGACTCTGAGGATACAGAGACAAAAACATAAAGCAGCGTCATGGTTTTGTGGTCTTCATTTCAGAGGGACGGATGTTGATAGAGGAGAGGAGTTTGATTCTCTGGACTTTACCTGTGAAGCAGCAGCAGAGGAGAGTCCAGATGAGGACGGAGGTCAAAGTCATGTTTTTGATGAAGAGGAGGATTTCTGTGGCTTCTGTTGTCATGAAGGACAGCTGTCAGTCATCCAGTGTTCAACTCTCAGGACTATAAACTCTCCCAGAGCACTGGAGCATGGTGCTGCTGATGCAAAGTGGCTCTCTATGGAAATGCTCTGACTGACTCTTGATCAGAAATGAATTGCCTTTCTTTCAGTCAGACACACACTGAATTTAATGAGTGTGTTTTTAAGTCAGGAAGTCTACAGTTACTCTCTGATAAGACATACTGCACCACAGTCTGATATTCTCCCACAGGCTGACGAGCTGATGAAGCAGGGTTGGCTGGGTGCTGATTGCTGATTGCAGGCAGCTGCAAAGACTCAGCTCTCAGCAGGTAGGAACCTCTGCTGGATATGGAAGATAGCAGAGGGACTCGTATTATCCAGCATGAGAGAACTATCTATCAGTGTGACACTGTTTGCTCTCATCATGCTGATGTTTTCAACATTTCATGACAACACACATTGTCATTAGAAGTGTTGTTATTAATGTAAATTATTATCCAAAAAATACATGTTTCTTATCTTGTTGTTGGTGTTTTAATGGTAACAGCTGATCCATGAAATCCACATTGACTTGAAAGTCACAAAGACATTGTTTTTACTTCATAATGATTTAAAATAACTCCCTTTTTCTGCATTTTTGTAAATGGTAAAGTTTCCATTGCTTGATCTGATTTTGTTCATGGTATTTGTCCTACCTTAGTCCAGTCTTAGTTTTGTATTGATCTTATTTTACTGACTACATACCTACTTGTTTGTCACTATTGGATTGACCAAATATTATTGTTTTCTTTCCATTCCATTTGGAAGATTTTCAATAAATACGTTGTAGAAGTTAAAACAAAAATCTATCTAGCGGCCACTAAATCTACTGATGCTAAAATCGTTGTGTGTCCTTGATGGTCATTTTATCCGTTGATGATTCTGAATTGATGGATGGACCTCTCATCCATATTTTAGTACAAATACTGTACCTGAGGTTTATTTTTATTTTTTTTTTTATTTGTTTATTTGAAGGGACAGAGCATATTAATAGACATTTCTGTAAATATGCCAGATTTAGCCAAAGGCTAATTTTCATCTGTTGTCCCTGGCCAGGTGTTACAAAGGCTCCCTGAAATAAAACAAAGTACAACTATGCTGAGGGAACAAACATCAGTCTTATCTTAAAGCACCGATCAATAAACTACAACTAATTAAAATTGATTAGTGTGTGAACAACAAGTAATAATGACATTGCTAAAATTAACATACAATTGACAACAAGACAACGTAAGACAGCCTGACAATTAATACAGAGCACAAGGGACAAAACGAACTTCACGGTCAGCAAATAAACATGCAAGCAAGAAAACAGTTAAAAACATGTATGCAAGACAATACGTAGTTAAGACATAAGGCCCGTTTCCACCGCAGGAACTTTGGGGTAATTTTACGGGGCCGGGGCTGTCGGTGCGTGTCTCCACCGCAGGAACCACCCCCGAAGGACAGAGTTCCGGAACTTTTACGGGGGCTAAACAAGTCCCTGCCTCAGAGTAGGTACTCAGAACGGCCCCAAAAGACTCCTGGTTGGGGCTTGGGGGTTACTTGGTGCTGATTGGATATACTCGAGGAGGGATGTGACATCAACAGAAAGCAACAAAATAGCCGGCATTTTTAAAACTCAGCAGACGAGGGTTAGCTTGTACATATAGCTTCCGCCGCCATGTAAAAAAAACTCACTTAATGGCCCGTGAAAAAAATATTTGTTCCAGCGGATATCTTAGTTACATCATGATTGAGCTAGCAAAGCAGTTTTGTGTTGATATGTGTGGTATTTATTCAGTTTTGGGAAATCACGATGTCTACAAAGCATCAGCTGACAGGGACAGCTAACAGCAGCAACAAAGCTAACATCAGGACGTCATCTGTTAAAAGCCTCCTGTTGTCGGATACGACATGAAACTACTCCAGTTAGCTCAATCATGTTGTAACTAAGACATCCGCTGGAAAAAACATTTTTTTCACAGGCCATTTAGTGAGTTATTACAGACACCACTAAGGACTAACAGCTAACGGCGTCTGTAGTGGTCTTTTTTTTACTAAGGTCCAAGTTGCTACTGTCGGCCACTTAATCTGCAGTAAGTTGTTTTAGTTCTGACCTGTGTTCAGTGAATTAATCCACTCTTCTTGAGGAACCCAGTGTTACTCACAAGTAGTCCACAGGAGGCAGGGAAAATGTTGATGTCGCTTTATTTGAAGACGCACAAAAAGAACCTGGTCCAATACCAGTGTAAAGCAGTCACAAATTGTACACGTTGTCACCTGCTTACTGCACACACTACTACACACGTTATGCACGTTATACACGATCAAAAACTTATTTCAATCCACGCTTATGCAGATTCCTCTACATCCTAGCTGCACACATGGTTGTCCTTACTGCGCACGTGCGGCAAGTTGCCCTAAAGCCCAATTAACTGTCGTAAAGCAACAAAACAGTATACTTCACTGCATTTAGCATCAGAACACAAAAATTGCAAACCTTTAACTTATAAATCTTAAAACTTACATAACCTGTCCATATACTGTTGTTAAACTGTTGCATGAACTTAAATATAGGCAGAACATATTGCATATACTGGACAACAGAAACATTTCATCAAATATTACTTTGTGCCTAAGGGGTTCTCACAGTGTCCCTACGTCGTCCCGGTAAATGGTCGCGCAACGATTACGTCACATCCAGAGCCTGTAACTTTACAGGAACCTTCCTCGTACTCCACTCTCTCAGTGGAGACACGGCGGTTGAGAGGGCCGAACGAGAGGACATTCCTGTAGTAGTTCCTGCCCCCCAGATAGTACCAGGAACTTCATCAGTGGAAACGGGCCTATAAGCAAGCCAACCCTCCACGCAGCATGCTGGTTAGATATCAGTTAGAACCAGAGTGACTAGCCCAGAGTGCATACAAAACAACACTTATGCACGAACAGGGTATAACATAAAAGATATTTCACATTGGACAAGCCATACATAGAACAGGACATAGGGACCAAATAACCATCTGATATTAACAAGGTGGCAGCAGCTGACAGAATTTTCAGTGCTGACAAATTTGGTTACTAATTAGCCACTGTTTTAAATGAGATTTAAATATCACATATGTCCCGACATCCCTAATATGTGTTGGGATGTTGTTCCACTCTTGGGAGGCTTTAACAGAAAACGCTGACTGACTAAAGGAGCTTTTCTTTAGTGGAACAACACAGTCCCCTCTTGAAACCCCCCTTGTGATTTGATTTGTATTTGTTCTAATCTTAACAAAAGATCAGAGAGGAGGAGCTAAGCCATGTATAATTTTGAACACAAGACATATATTTACATACTTAATCATGTTTTCCCAATTCAGAAGGCCATATTTCTTTAGGATTGTACAGTGGTGGTGGTGTTTTGGCTTTTTATCTAAGATTTTTATCGTCTGTTTATACAACAACTGCAGTGGCTTGAGTGTAGTGTAATTAGCTTGTGACCAGCTTGTTAGACAGTAATTCATGTGAGAAAGGATCATTGAGTGCATGTACAGCTTGGCTGCTTCAGTTGACATAGAATTGCGTATGAACCTGAAATTTACAAGACTTGCTTTGACCCGTTGACATACTTTTTTAACCTGTGCCCTGAAATTAAGGTTGGAATCTAAAAAGATGCCAAGGTACTTGAATTCTTTTACCATCTGCAGTCGCTCTCCAGATATACAAATATCCGGATCTACACAAGTGTCATTATTATTTGTAGAGTACATGCCTACTGTTTTTGAAACATTTAATTGGAGACAGCACTGACTAAGCCATGTTGTAATTTCCACCATTATCTTTGTGAGCTTGGTCGCAACTTCTGCTTTCGTGGTGCCATGTACATATACCACTGTATCATTGGCATACATCTGTACATGAGCATCAGAACACATAGATGGCAGGTCATTTATATATATACAAAACAAAAGAGGATCCAGTATGGATCCCTGTGGGACACCAGTGGACAGACATAAGGCATTTGATTGATGATTATTAATTCGTACTGTTTGTGAGCGGTTTAAAAGATAGGATTCCACCCATTTCAGGGAGTTAGCTGAGAAATTGATGACAGATAACTTGGAGAGGAGAACTCTGTGGTTAACGGTGTCAAAGGCTTTCTTGAGATCCAGAAATACAGCACCAACAGTGCCACCTTTATCTAATAATGATTTGATATTTTCATTGAAAAAAACAGTTAGCTGTCTCAGTTGAATGGTAAGGTCTGAAACCAAATTGCATCGGATGAAGAGGACAAGAACATTATTCTCCCATTTTTCAGCCACTTTAGACATTACAGGAAGAATACTGATTGGCCGGTAATTACAAATGGACTGGGGATCCCCAGCTTTGAAAATTGGTGTAACAATTGCAGATTTCCAGACATTTGGAAATTCTCCCTGAGATATTGACAGATTAATGATTTCAGTGATGGGCTTAGCTAATGATAAATGAGACATTTTCAGCATATTTGTGTCAATTCCGAACACATCTTTCGCTTTTGATGGTTTGAGAGATCTGATTATGCTTATGACCTTTGATTCATTGGCATGTCTAATGCTGAAGGCTCGTTCTGTCATGTTTGTTAAACAGACAGTAGTATTAATATGCCTAGCAGGAAAGCTTTGTGTAATGGTTGCTACAGAATCAACAAAATATTGATTAAGAGCACCTGCTATTTCGACTGGGTCCTTTGTCAGATTACCATCCAGGTTAAGTTCAATCGATTTGTCTGTATTGTGGTGTTGCCCAGTAAGATTTTTAATTGATTCCATATTATTTTAGAGTTACCCCTAGCCTCAGCAATTACTGACTTGAAGAAATTTGCCTTAGCCTTTCTCAGTTCCTGTATTACTTTATTCCTGAAGCTATTAAAGTTGGTGGTGGGAAAGTGTTGTCCTTAATGCAATTTTCAAAGCAGTATCCTGTTCTTTCATCATTTTTAGGATATCTGCATTCATCCACGGAAGCCTGTTCTTTTTATTTCTACATTTAAACTTTCGAGTGAAGTCAGTGATTATGCTGTGTAATTTGTTCGATTGTATTTGACTATCCTCGTTTGCATTTTTACCTAATAGCAGGCCGCTCCAATTAAAATGTTCTATGGTGTTCTTGAAGGGCCCCTCTTCACTTTTTGGAATTCTATAGATCTCCTGTCCTTTTTTTGTGGTATTAAACCTCTTCTTAGTTAATTTTCTGGCCACCACAATTAAATTGTGGTCAGATAACCCAGTTATCATATTAAAATGGGGCGGCAGTAGTTCAGTCCATAGAGACTTGGGTTGGGAACCGGAGGGTCGCCTATTCGAGTCCCCGTACGGACCAAAATATGGAGCGTGGACTGATGGCTGGAGAGGTGCCAGTTCACCCCCTGGGCACTGCCGAGGTGCCCTTGAGCAAGGCACCGAACCCCCCAACCGCTCGGGGCGCCTCACCAAGGGCAGCCCCCTCACTCTGACATCTCTCCACTTTGTGCATGTATAGGTCCTGTTTGTGCATGTGTGTGTCTTTCGGACCTGTGTGTAATTGACAAGCAAGAGTGAAAACATTGAATTTCCCCTCAGGGGGATTAATAAAGTAAATAAATTTGAACTTAAACTTAACTTAAAAGACTTTGAGATTCGGTCGGGTCTATTACTGAACACCAGATCAATCTGAGTTTTTGTGGACTTACAAAGAACCTCCTCCCCTGGACTTTTTAAATGTTCAGTAAAGTTCACACTGATTTCAGGAAGTATCACCTTTTAACAAAACTCCCTGTTTGACAAATTCATGGAATCACTGGTTAATGTCCTGAGAGACTTTATTAAAGTCAGTGTTGTACTAAGCTCAGCCTAGTCTGGGGTTACAAAAGGTCATAGTAAATACCTGCTGCTACAGAATGTATGTGTACTTACATTAACTAATTAATCTTTAAGATTCATAAAGATTTAAAAACATTTCTGAGAGATCTCAGGTGGTTTCTGCTGATAATGAATAAGATATTCATCATATGCAGATGATACTGTACTCTTCTTTACAGCTGCTTCTTAACAAATACTGCGTGATATTTAAGAGTCATCTGAACTTCTTTAAGGTCATTTCAAATTAAGCAGAATTGTAAGGCTCCTTCTGTTTTTGACTCACACTATCAGATTGTAATCTCACATATTAAGAGGATGGAAAAATTTTCATTCAAATAATGACAGCTTTTGTTTAGAGTTAGCAATTTGTCTTTGACCAACAGATAAGAGCTAACAGTCTGCAGGCGTCACATCTGTCCGAACCTGGAAATATGGTTTTATAACGATTATAACATAGAATTTTTTTTTAATTAATCAAAACTTCTCTTTGTGTAAAACTAAAGAAGACTATCGTTGTGTGTGTGTGTGTGTGTGTGTGTGTGTGTGTGTGTGTGTGTGTGTGTCCTCAGTGAAGTGTATCAGTCTCTGCAGTAGCTTCCAGCTGCAGCAGTCACTTCAGTTTCTGTTCAGTCTGACTGAGGGAGGTTTTTGTACGACGCTTTTTCACTGTGTGAACACTTGCTGACTGTTGATCTCATGAAAACTCTGACAGTAGTAAACTGCTGCATCTTCAGCCTGAACTCCACTGATGGTCAGAGTGAAGTCAGAGTTTGATCCACTGCCTGAAAAACGACTTGGAATCCCTGATGCTCGATTGCTAGTTGTATAAATGAGCAGTTTAGGAGGTTCTCCATCTCTCTGTTGGTACCAGTGCAAAACGCTCCCACCATAAACCCGCTGACTGGTCCTACAGCTGATGGTGACGGAGCCTCCCAGAGCAGAGCTCACTGCTCCAGGCTGAGTCACTGTGACCTGACCTCTGGACTCTGAGGATACCGAGACAAAAACATAAAGCAGCGTCATGGTTTTGTGGTCTTCATTTCAGAGGGACGGATGTTGATAGAGGAGAGGAGTTTGATTCTCTGGACTTTACCTGTGAAGCAGCAGCAGAGGAGAGTCCAGATGAGGACGGAGGTCAAAGTCATGTTTTTGATGAAGAGGAGGATTTCTGTGGCTTCTGTTGTCATGAAGGACAGCTGTCAGTCATCCAGTGTTCAACTCTCAGGACTATAAACTCTCCCAGAGCACTGGAGCATGGTGCTGCTGATGCAAAGTGGCTCTCTATGGAAATGCTCTGACTGACTCCAACAGGGACTTGGATTACTCTGATGATGCTGTTTATCAATGGATCAATACATTTATCAGAGGACTGATCAGGAATGTGTCACTCATCATTTACATGTGGATTTGCTTTGATGACTGCAGAAAGATTTTCTTTGACAACGTCTTCTGTCTGGTTTCATTTAATGTGAGAGGGATCAATTTTACTTTCAGACAAATTTAACAATAAAGATGTAAAAATGTGATTAATTCTGAAACATTGTGACACTGTTTGATAACTATAATGTTAAATAGTAAATTCTTTTCAAAAGAGGAAGTGTTGTTGTTGAGTTTGTTGTCTTCAAAGTCAGAGAGCCGTGTCTCTGTACAGTCAGAGGTTTTTGTACGACGACTCAATCAGTTTGTATCACTGTGGTTGACTTTTGGTGGAGGAACCAGACTGGATGTTGGAAGTAAGTTCAATCTTTAACAAATTTTATTGAGTTACAAGAAACATTTTCTTTTTTGCCTCTGTTACTTGTCAACAAAAAAATGGTGGTTTTACATTTTAACTTATAATTTTTGGCCAGCTGTTGTGTATGAAACAAAGTGCACTTTGTTTTTCAAATGAAATGATAAATATAACTACCATAATAACTCAGTGGAGCAGAGAGTCATGTGTTTCAATTTTTAGATTAAAGTTGGAATTTGAGGACTCGTAGTTGAAGTTTTGTCAGACAAAGTCAGAGAGCCGTGTCTCTGTACAGTCAGAGGTTTTTGTACGACGACTCAATCAGTTTGTATCACTGTGGTACACGTTCGGTGGAGGAACCAATCTGGATGTTGGAAGTAAGTTTCTGCACAAATATTAAATCAGTTAAGGTTTTAATTTCAGTGTCTGAATATTTGTAGTAGATATAAGTTTCCATTGGACTGATCTAAATCACTCTCATTGTTCATTTCTCCTCTTTAACCTTGAAGTTGAACTCAAAGCAGTTTCACTGAACTTCTCTTTAAACATTCAGTTGAATTTGTGAAATGTGAACAACTTAAACTGTAGGAAAGATTAAAGAACAACACTCGCACTTTATACATGTTTTAAATTCAGCCTTTAAAACTGTTTTGAAGTTGAGTTGAAATGATTTCAAACCCTGAGAATGAAGCAGAAATGCTGCCAAATCTCTGATCTTGTAAAATGGCTCAAATTGTCTTTTAACCTCAGTTTGAAATAATGTTGACTCTTCTCTGATGCTATTTGTATTTTTCAATCTGTCTGATGAACAATTTAAATTTGGTGGTGAGTTATTTTTGGCTGATAATGTCCTTTAACAGTGGATCTGATTGACTTTTGTCCTGTTGAGAGTTTGGACTGTAAATATGTTTGTATAAATGTACCAGGACTTTGAACTAAAGAATATATGAGTGAAAATATATTCAGTGTTGATACTGAAGCTGTGAATCTTTTATTTCCAGTGTAGTTTGATATCTCTCAGGTCATATGAGGACTCTTTCTGTGCTGATATGCATGACAGGTTTCTGAAAGGGAAGTGAAACAATGTGTGAGTGAGTGAGTGAGTGAGTGAGTGACTGGTGGAGCAGAAAAAGCATCTGACAGTAACTCCTTCACGGAGAAAATCCACTCTCACACAGTAAAGGTGTCCAAGTGTCTGGTGTTTGATTGACAGCTGTGTGGCCCCTGTCCTCTAAGCTGATTGGTGTCTCCTAGGTGATGTCCGTCCCACCCTGACGGTGCTGCCCCCCTCCAGAGAGGAGCTGCAGCAGGGGAAGGCCACGCTCATGTGCCTGGCCAACAAGGGCTTCCCCTCAGACTGGAGTCTGGCCTGGAAGGTGGACGGCAGCAGCAGCAGCAGCAGCAGCAGCTGGGAGGAGAGCAGGAGCCCCGGGGTGCTGGAGAAGGACGGCCACTACAGCTGGAGCAGCACCCTGAGGCTCCCTGCAGACCAGTGGGGGAAGGTGGGCTCTGTGACCTGTGAGGCCACCCAGGGCTCCCAGACTCCGCTCTCAGAGACACTGAGGAGAGACCAGTGTTCCCAGTCCTGACCTGACTCACTGGGACTCTGCTACTGGTTTTACTCTGCTACTGCTCTCACTCTGCACTCTGGAACTATCTCTGTCTTTCATTTCACATCTTTCAATAGCAATATTTACCAGCTTGTTGCAATGTTTCAATATTATTTCACTGTTTCCACATAATAAAGACGTGTTCATCAAATCACTTGTTTTCATCTTTATTAAGATCAAAGTGTCTGAATGATTTTCTCTTCATAGTAACAGTAACTTTATTAAATCCAGAGGAAAAATAAGCTGATAAAGATCCTGTAAGTTCTCTGTGATGAATTCAGAAAGAAAGTTTCAGAATATATGATATAGGTCTATTTTTACTGAACATTTTAAGAGTTCATAAACTCAGACAAAACTCCTCATTATTGTTTGATTAGTACAAACAGTGATGGTAGTAGTATAAGTCCATCATCTGTTGTCACAATGGATATGAATGCCTTCATGACTGTAAAACTTATTCTGCTATAGTCATTACAGATTTGTCTGTAATAATAAACCTTTGGAACAAAACCCATGGTAGGAACATTTCAATGATAAATCCTCCAATCAGCTCTCATTACTGAAGTGTCTTTATAGTAAGGACTGTAATATTGTAATAACTTCAGGTGTCTCCAAAGAACATGCATTATTATTTGAATTAATCTACAAAAGTCATAAAAGTGTTTGTTAAATCTGAAATAAATAGCAGTATATCGTCTGCATAGAGAGAAATAAAATGTGTTTGATCTAGAAATTTAAACTGGGAAATATTTCCATCCTGTTTCTGCTGAAGAACCACAAAGAGAAATAAAGAAATGACAGAAGGACAGAATTCAAATGTGACTGATTTACATACTCCATAAATCGTTTATGGTTTTAACTATAAAATACATGTTTGTACTGGAATACAAAACACACAAAATGGTTAAAATGTTATGCACATAACTAGTAATTTTACAACCTGAAAATTATTGAGATTTAATATAATTTATTTCAATGATGAGTTTGTTCAGGATCAAATAAAATATTGTAAGATTTAAAATAAATAATATTTACAGTTTTAGTGTTCATGTGTTATCATACTCTATGAATTAAATTTATCAAAATATTGAAATTATTCTTCAACAGAGTTTAGCTTTGATGTGCAGCAGAATGTTAAAACACTGAATAAATAAAATATACATAGTGTTTTATATACAGTATATTTAGATAATAAATGTTGTAAGTGAATTTTTCTGAACTACATTTTTTTGTTCTGAGTAAAACTTGTGTTGTTTTAGTTTCAGTGCAGCTGTTGAGTCAGATCAGTTCCTCTCCAGCTGAGGGAGGTTTTTGTACGATGTTGTATCACTGTGTGAACGGGTAGCTGCCAATCTGCTTGCAGTAATAAACTCCTGAATCTTCAGCCTGAACTCCTCTGATGGTCAGAGTGTAGTCAGTCCCAGATCCACTTCCACTAAAACGATCTGAAACTCCAGACTGACGAGTTGTAACTTGATAAATCAGGAGTTTAGGAGCTTCTCCAGGTTTCTGAAGGTACCAGTGGAGCCAGTTATTTACATTAGAACTGGCTGAACACATGATGGAGACAGTTTGTCCTGGAGCAACAGACTGAGATCCAGGAGACTGAGTCAGGATGGTTTCTCCTGATGAATCTGAAAACATGACAAAAAGGAGAAGGGTTATTGAGACAGATCCAGCTTGCAGAAAGATGATCAACATCCAAACAGAAGAGTCTCATTTCTTTAACATGGAGAATAGATGGAAGAAGGTAAATGCTGCTTGTTTCAGTGTTTCTCCATCAGAGCAGAACATCATTGTGGTGAACCTGGTTGCATCCTGAAGCAAAGTTTTCAGACAGAAGAGAGTCTCACCCTGAACAAGGAGCCCCAGGGTGGCCAGCAGTAGAATCAGTGACATCATCATTGTGCTGCCGGCGTGTCAGTGGCTGTGAAAGGCCTGGACAGCCACTGATCAACACTGGCCTCTTAACGGCTGGGAGCAGAGAGGCAGGACACATATGCAAACACACAGAGTCAGTCAACTGGAGCTGTCCTCAACACATCAGGCTGTTTCCTCCTCACTGCTGGGCCAGCTGACTGTTTACATCATCCTCATGGAGATTAACACAAACTCAGGTGGTTGTATTGTAATTAAGCCTTTAAATTAAACAAATCTTCGTTACAGTTTCTTATCTATATAAATGTCCCCTCAGAATAAAAAATCCATTTCATAAGAAATATTTGGCCAAGAAGGCAACATGAAAACAGCATCAGGTCACTAAATAAAACACAACATACATCGGCCAAGACAACTCACATGCTCCACTAAAAATCCAACACAATCAGTTCAGGTGTATTCACAGGTAATTGTAATTATCATATGTTTTCTGTCTCAGTGGGTTTATGGCTCAGACCTGCATATGACGTAGACTACAATGCTGCTGTCGAGTAAAGTTAGTAACAGCAATACTGTGAATGTTGCAGTGAATGTAAAGTTTAAGCTACAGTTTATCAGTGAATATATGCTACAGCTCTTCAAGAATCAAAAACATTTTCACTTTCTCTGACTTCATTCATTTGGAGGACATCAGTAACAGAAAAAGGCATCAGATCTACAATGACAACATTACACATCCAGGAGGATTTGACGAGAAACTTTCTTATTTATGTGTCGGCAGGCACAAGTTTGTGTTGTTATTAATAATTTATTTCTTTCATCAAATATTGTCCTCTGAGGAGAAAAATCATTTGGTGTCTGTTCAGCCATTTAAAACAACACATGTACTTTAAAACACCTGTGTCAGATGCAGTCAGGGTGTTTGAACCATCTATTCAGGTCGGGTGAGGCTGAGCTCAGGTCCTCTTCACATCTGACCTTTTATTTTTCAGCGTAATTTATGCCTTGTCAGGTTTGGGCAGGATTAACACCGGTCTGATAACGCTTGGGTCCCACCTGCTGGCCACGTGACAACATCCACCCCATGGTTTTGGATCCAATGTTCTGCCTTCAGACAGAGACAGCTTGTTCAGAGACATGTGGAGCTTCTGTGTCTTGAGAATTTAATTCAATGTGGAGACATTTGTTTTTTATCACATTGTGAATTTGGTGTGTGTGTGTGTGTGTGTGTGTGTGTGTGTGTGTGTGTGTGTGTCCTCAGTGAAGTGTATCAGTCTCTGCAGTAGCTTCCAGCTGCAGCAGTCACTTCAGTTTCTGTTCAGTCTGACTGAGGGAGGTTTATGTATTACTCTTTTTCACTGTGTGAACACACGCTGACTGTTGATCTCATGATAACTCTGACAGTAGTAAACTGCTGCATCTTCAGCCTGAACTCCACTGATGGTCAGAGTGAAGTCAGAGTTTGATCCACTGCCTGAAAAACGATCTGGAATCCCTGATGCTCGACTGCTAGTATAGGAAATGAGCAGTTTAGGAGTTTCTCCATTTCTCTGTTGGTACCAGTGCAAGTAGTTCCCACCATAAACGCTCTGACTGGTCCTACAGCTGATGGTGACGGAGCCTCCCAGAGCAGAGCTCACTGCTCCAGGCTGAGTCACTGTGACCTGACCTCTGGACTCTGAGGATACAGAGACAAAAACATAAAGCAGCGTCATGGTTTTGTGGTCTTCATTTCAGAGGGACGGATGTTGATAGAGGAGAGGAGTTTGATTCTCTGGACTTTACCTGTGAAGCAGCAGCAGAGGAGAGTCCAGATGAGGACAGAGGTCAAAGTCATGTTTTTGATGAAGAGGAGGATTTCTGTGGCTTCTGTTGTCATGAAGGACAGCTGTCAGTCATCCAGTGTGCACCTCTCAGGACTATAAACTCTCCCAGAGCACTGGAGCATGGTGCTGCTGATGCAAAGTGGCTCTCTATGGAAATGCTCTAACTGACTCCAACAGGGACTTGGATTACTCTGATGATGCTGTTTATCAGTGGATCAATACATTTATCAGAGGACTGATCAGGAATGTGTCACTCATCATTTACATGTGGATTTGCTTTGATGACTGCAGAAAGATTTTCTTTCACAACGTCTTCTGTCTGGTTTCATTTAATGTGAGAGGGATCAATTTTACTTTCAGACAAATTTAACAATAAAGATGTAAAAATGTGATTAATTCTGAAACATTGTGACACTGTTTGATAACTATAATATTAAATAGTAAATTCTTTTCAAAAGAGGAAGTGTTGTTGTTGAGTTTGTTGTGTTCAAAGTCAGAGAGCCGTGTCTCTGTACAGTCAGAGGTTTTTGTACGACGACTCAATCAGTTTGTATCACTGTGGTTGACTTTTGGTGGAGGAACCAGACTGGATGTTGGAAGTAAGTTCAATCTTTAACAAATTTTATTGAGTTACAAGAAACATTTTCTTTTTTGCCTCTGTTACTTGTCAAGAAAATAAAATTGGTGGTTTTACATTTTAACTTGTAATTTTTGGCCAGCTGTTGTGTATGAAGCAAAGTGCACTTTGTTTTTCAAATGAAATGATAAATATAACTACCATAATAACTCAGTGGAGCAGAGAGTCATGTGTTTCAATTTTTAGATTAAAGTTGGAATTTGAGGACTTGTAGTTGAAGTTTTGTCAGACAAAGTCAGAGAGCCGTGTCTCTGTACAGTCAGAGGTTTTTGTACGACGACTCAATCAGTTTGTATCACTGTGGTACACGTTCGGTGGAGGAACCAGACTGGATGTTGGAAGTAAGTTTCTGCACAAATATTTAATCAGTCAAGGTTTTAATTTCAGTGTCTGAATATTTGTAGTAGATATAAGTTTCCATTGGACTGATCTAAATCACTCTCATTGTTCATTTCTCCTCTTTAACCTTGAAGTTGAACTCAAAGCAGTTTTACTGAACTTCTCTTTAAACATTCAGTTGAATTTGTGAAATGTGAACAACTTAAACTGTAGGAAAGATTAAAGAACAACACTCGTACTTTATACATGTTTTAAATTCAGCCTTTAAAACTGTTTTGAAGTTGAGTTGAAATCATTTCAAATCCTGAGAATGAAGCAGAAATGCTGCCAAATCTCTGATCTTGTAAAATGGCTCAAATTGTCATAATGTTGACTCTTCTCTGATGCTATTTGTATTTTTCAATCTGTCTGATGAACAATTTAAATTTGGTGGTGAGTTATTTTTGGCTGATAATGTCCTTTAACAGTGGATCTGATTGACTTTTGTCCTGTTGAGAGTTTGGACTGTAAATATGTTTGTATAAATGTACCAGGACTTTGAACTAAAGAATATATGAGTGAAAATATATTCAGTGTTGATACTGAAGCTGTGAATCTTTTATTTCCAGTGTAGTTTGATATCTCTCAGGTCATATGAGGACTCTTTCTGTGCTGATATGCATGACAGGTTTCTGAAAGGGAAGTGAAACAATGTGTGAGTGAGTGAGTGAGTGAGTGACTGGTGGAGCAGAAAAAGCATCTGACAGAAACTCCTTCAAGGAGAAAATCCACTCTCACACAGTAAAGGTGTCCAAGTGTCTGGTGTTTGATTGACAGCTGTGTGGTCCCTGTCCTCTAAGCTGATTGGTGTCTCCTAGGTGATGTCCGTCCCACCCTGACGGTGCTGCCCCCCTCCAGAGAGGAGCTGCAGCAGGGCAAGGCCACGCTCATGTGCCTGGCCAACAAGGGCTTCCCCTCAGACTGGAGTCTGGCCTGGAAGGTGGACGGCAGCAGCAGCAGCAGCAGCTGGGAGGAGAGCAGGAGCCCCGGGGTGCTGGAGAAGGACGGCCACTACAGCTGGAGCAGCACCCTGAGGCTCCCTGCAGACCAGTGGGGGAAGGTGGGCTCTGTGACCTGTGAGGCCACCCAGGGCTCCCAGACTCCGCTCTCAGAGACACTGAGGAGAGACCAGTGTTCCCAGTCCTGACCTGACTCACTGGGACTCTGCTACTGGTTTGACTCTGCTACTGCTCTCACTCTGCACTCTGGAACTATCTCTGTCTTTCATTTCACATCTTTCAATAGCAATATTTACCAGCTTGTTGCAATGTTTCAATATTATTTCACTGTTTCCACATAATAAAGACGTGTTCATCAAATCACTTGTTTTCATCTTTATTATGATCAAAGTGTCTGAATGATTTTCTCTTCATAGTAACAGTAACTTTATTAAATCAAAAGGAAAAATAAGCTGATAAAGATCCTGTAAATTCTCTGTGATGAATTCAGAAAGAAAGTTTCAGAATATATGATATAGGTCTATTTTTACTGAACATTGTAAGAGTTCATAAACTCAGACAAAACTCCTCATTATTGTTTGATTAGTACAAACAGTGATGGTAGTAGTATAAGTCCATCATCTGTTGTCACAATGGATATGAATGCCTTCATGACTGTAAAACTTATTCTGCTATAGTCATTACAGATTTGTCTGTAATAATAAACCTTTGGAACAAAACCCATGGTAGGAACATTTCAATGATAAATCATCCAATCAGCTCTCATTAGAGTTCTCAATTTCAACCCGAGCCCGAACCTGACCCGAATAAGTCCGACGGGTCGGGTCGGTTTGGGCTGACTAGTTAAGTTAATTGGGGCGGGCTGAGTCGGGCTCGGACAGCGGAGAGAGAGAGGAAAAAAAAAAAGTGTGTCTGTCAGAAAGCGCACTGTGTGAGGGTGTGACAGCAGCACTAACACACAATGCTGCTGTCCATGGTTCTCACTTCTGAGCAGCCTGTGAGGAAGAAAATATGCATGTCTGTTAAGATTATTCCAAATCCATTCATTATTCAATGTTATGTTGTTGATGTTTGAAGGTTATAGTTACCATTTTTAATAAAGTGTTCGAGTTGAAGTTGAAGTATGGTCTGCTGTGTGTGTGTATGTGTGTAAGGGGATGATAATAGGGCTATAATAATTAAGCAAGAAGAATATGCGAATTATAAAAATAAAGAATGCTGAATTCCGTTCTGACAAAAAAAATAATAATACTAAAACAAGATATGCTGCTGTGAAGTGTGAGCGAAGTTTGGTCAGTCAGTCAGCGTTCAGGTGCAGGAAAAGTGTTGAGAGCGGCTGCGGCTCATTAAATGCAGCGGCGCAGCTCTACATGATGCGCAACGGTTGCTCTCCCCCACGCTGACGTTGAAGCCTGTCTGTCTGGTAATATTATTTTGGGACATGAATGATTGGTTGACTTTAAGTGATTAAAGCTACTGTATTTGAGGCAGGGCAGCCAGACTGCTGAGGCGCAGAGGGGGAGCATCATTTTTTCCCCCTAACATTTAAAAAAAAAAAAAAAAAAACTCAAGTTCAGTCGGGCTCGGACCCAGTGATGTATGTGATGATGTCGGGCCGAGCTGGTTTCGGGCTTCACGTCCCTCGGGTCATTCCGGTTTTGGGTTGAATTTTTGGGCCCGTTGAGAACTCTAGCTCTCATTAATGAAGTGTCTTTATAGTAAGGACTGTAATATTGTAATTACTTCAGGTGTCTCCAAAGAACATGCATTATTATTTGAATTAAACTAAAAAAGTCAGAAAAGTGTTTGTTAAATCTGAAATAAATAACAGTATATCGTCTGCATAGAGAGAAATAAAATGAGTTTGATCTAGAAATTTAAACTGGGAAATATTTACATCCTGTTTCTGCTGAAGAACCACAAAGAGAAATAAACAGATGACAAAAGGACAGAATTAATATGTGACTGATTTACATACTCCATTAATCGTTTTTGTTGTTAATTATGAAATACATGTTTTTGCTGGAATACAAAACACACAAAATGGCTGAATTATGTAATACTCATAACTACTAATTAAACAACATGAAAAAAATTATTGAGATTAAATATTGTAATTTATTTAAATAATAAATTTGTTCAAGATCTAATGAATATTGTAAGATTTAAAATAAATAATATTTACAGATTTAGTGTTCATGTGTTATCATACTCTATGAATTAAATCTATCAAAGGACTGAAATCATTCTTCAACAGAGTTTAGCTTTGATGTGCAGCAGAATGTAAAAACCCTGAATAAGTGTTTTATGTACAGTATATTACTGTAAGATTATAAATGCTGTAAGTGTTTATTTTAACTGCATTTT